>NC_141766.1:23065302-23187802 GCF_982258835.1 Parasteatoda tepidariorum
TGATTCATGTATTTATTCTGTAGATGAAAAGCCTTTTTTCACAAAGGTAAAATGTCTGAAAAAAAATTAATGTTTTTAGGGTTTTCTGTATTCACTTCGTAATTTTTTAGGTAAATCTCTGTATTCCCTTTGACGACAAGCCAAAACTTGTATAAAGCATGATATGCAAATTTATAACAAATGATAGTTCTTAATTCGTGCCAAAAAATATCTACTAGGTCCCATGCAATGGTTTTTTTCTGCTTTTACATGCATTTACCTATTTTGTTTCTTATCTGTAAAGCCTATGTAAAAACGTATGTAATTGGAAATTGAAAGTTTTTTGCACATAAAATTTCTATGTTATAATGATACTGGAAATAACTACTTTAAATGTTGCTAAATTGTTTCAAATTCAGTAGTATCTCAAAAGCTGAAGAATAACTCTTTTACAATATTTTCACAGTTTCTACTAATAAACACTCATTATAAAAATTCTCAATAAAAATATACAAAGGATAAATGAAGTGTCTTTTCTATCAGTTATATGTATTTATTAATAGAATTGATCAGTGTCAAACAGTGTTTTTCTTTTACTGTATAGCGAAATAATGTGATTTTTTTAGAGCTTAAAAGCCGGTTTTTGTTGAAAAAGCCCAGTTAATCCAGGTTTTCTCAGAAATATATTAAATTTCTACTTTTGAGTCCATTATGAGATTACAACTTTTGTTTCACACATCAAAGTTAAAGTTAGTTGTTTTGTTGCAATGTAACCATTATTGGAAGGTTTTAGATTGCTATGTTATTATTTCTGTTGGTACAGCAAATTGTTACATGAATAATTCAAATAACTCAATGGAAAGATTCCAAAATTTTTTATTGCATAAACATAGGTTTAGTTCCAGAGTGTATTAAGATAAAATTTAAACTTAATAATTATGTTCTGTTAATGTTGTTCATGGGTGCAAGTCTTCCGTCCCCAGGACGGATTTCCGTCTTTCAAAAATGTCCGCGGACGGAAGTAAGACGGAAACAAGACTTACTCGAAGATGGAAATTTGAATTTTTTTTTCTGTCCTTAAAAATATTTTTTAGGTCTACATTATTGGTCTACTTTCTTATGTCCTGTTGTTATTTTTATCAAAAGAGAAATGAATAAATATTTTTTGTACAGTATTTAAACTTGATGTATTATGGTAAAGCTTTCTTAGATATTTTGCATATGTCGAAGACAAATTGTGTATGTTCGGTATTTCAGTCAAAAAATTTCCAGTCTTGGCCTTTTTACCAACTTGCGCCCATGATGTTGTTATACAATTTTGTTTTTTTGAATTTCTATTCAAAATTGCCGAAAGATTCAAAAACAGAATAACTATTTTCATATATTATTGCTCATGATACAAACAATTTGTATTTGGAGTTCTGGTGATAATCAAATATGATTTTATGTTTCGCTTGTATTATTATTATTTTTTTTTTTGCTTAGCTGTGGTTCCAGTTTTTATTTATTTATTTTTTATTATTTTATGGCCAACTAATATAATCATTTCTCCCTGTATTGTTATTATTTTTTTCATAAGCATCATTTGTTGTGATAATTGTTTAATTTTATAAAGGGACAGAAATAAAATGAAACAATTTTCTTCATCATTTCTAGTAATCTTCAGTGCTAGTCTAGCTCTTTTTCTTGTTGATCTTGTTGGGCCTGCATTTATTTCTATTTGGTTCTAAGCTGTCAATGACCCTTTGCAACCTTTATTAAAAATTATTACAGCGAAATAAGTTGCAATTTCAACTATCTATATTGAAAGTATAATTTTTTTTCGAACATAATTTAAAAAAATTTCAATAAAATAGTTAAATTGTTAGTATTTTGCTATAAGGTTTTGATAAGAGTGAACAAATCCATTAATCAAATTAACTTTTAATGCATATCACAGCAGGTTCTGCATCACACACCACGCTTGACATATTACAGTGTTTTCATCATAGAAAAAAAATGGGTGAGAATTTCTCACCCTTTCTCAAAAACAGGGTGAGATTTCTAAAAACTAAAAAAAACACAAAAACTCTTGAAAAAAAATCATTTCTTTAATTATAATACATTTTTAACGTCTTCTATTTTTAAAAGCATTGAATATTTTTGGTGCATCATCATAGAAGATTTTGCCTTTGCAAGGTATTTGTCCATCTTACATTAGCACATAAAAAATTTGAATGTCTTATATGAAGAAACCTTACCTACGGTAAACACGTGGTTACAGAGAAATGCGTTCTGAAAGGGGTTCCATGGTTGTGTTCTGTTGTTCGAAAAGGTTCTGAACAATACTGGTAAATAGGGAAGCTAGAAAACGGGGCAGATGTTGAAAATAATGAAAGATCCAGGAAGAAAAGTGAAACGGATTTTATTCTAAATGGCGTAATTCGAAGCTTTTTCCAAAGTGTGAGAAATTCGCGAATTTTGACATTTATTTATAGAATGCGCGAATTTCTCACGGTAATCATTTTTTAATGTGAGAAAAGAAAAAAATATGCGAGATTCTCGCGTTCTCGCGCTGTAGTGAAAACACTGCATATTATGTTGTAATTTTTATATTTTTACAAAAATCAAATCAATATTTTGGTAATCTTAAAAGGATGAACTGTAAAAAAAATACTACAATTTTTTGTTGTTGAATTTTTCGAAAATTGTAAAGAATTTTTTAAATTTAAAACATGGACAAGAATCTTTGAGCACTTTACTAAAGTATAACTACATTTACTTAATAATAATTTTCTATTTTATCTAACAAAATAAGCATCTTTTAAGCTGCTTTCTGTATTTTCCATTTCAAAGATTGGTTTTTAAATGTGTACATTTTTGCAAAGATCCCCCTCCCTCTCTTACTAATAAATATTTTGAAATACTTTCTTTTTCTTTTATATAAAAATAGTGGAAGCTTTTGGTTAGTTGTTCCTCTTGAAATTAATTACAGGAAACTATATCAAATGTTGCCCTTACAGATGGAGTAATTATTGATCACTAGGGTAATTCCTAATCATTGTCATTTCTTCTTATAAATTGTATCAAAAATAGCTAATAAATATGCTAAAACTGATGTCCCATGTCACATGACTCACATGTCTATAAATGTCATAACTAGAGCCCAGAGTGAGCGAATTTCCATTTTAAAACTTCCAACACATACAACTGACATTTTGCAACTCCTTTACAAATGTTGCTTTCGGCTCTTGAAAATGAAATAGGATAAAAGACTTACAGAGGTACAACACTTATGAGGAGCAACACAAATCAGTAAAAGTTGTTTTATTGAATCATTGCTGAGATCTATCCTGACACGCTTACATCAGGAAATATCAAATCTGGTTTCCGTTCCAATGGAATATTTCCTGTTGATGGGAAAAAATATCCTACAGATTTTGTTGTCAGATGCTCAGTTCTCTCACATTCTAAAATTCCCCTACAAAGAAATTACTACCACTGACAATTGGGTCTTCAGGAAATTCTACACCAATTGTATCTTCTCCCTCACATTCCTTCGAAGAGCTATTAAGCATTCGTTTAAGAAGAGAGCCAAAAATTGAGATAATGAGAAGATCCTTATCTCGATCTGAGATAAGGAGAAAGATAGAAACCAATGCAGCAGTGATCACTAGTAATGAATTTTTAGAGTTGGGAATTTTTAGAGTCGGGGAAGGAGAACATGAAATGATAATAAAAGGAGATATTCATAAATATAAGAAATCTAGAAAAAAGAAACAAAAGTTGATGAGCAGGATGTAGACAAAAAGGATACGATGGAATCAATTGCTGAAAATTTATGTGCTGTCCAAATAAATAAAAATACTCCACTATATGATGCTAAATTCTTGCTATCAAATGTTCACAAGAATATTCTACTGCCCAGTTATTATGCTATTTACTATGATAATGATCCTGTGTATATTGGTAAAGCAATAAATAGAGATGAGGATATAATTGAAATGAAATTCTTGAAAAGAAGCACTGGCAACTTCAGATGACCCAAATGTGACAAAATTGAAAAAGTAACAGTTAAATATATTTTTAAAGGAACTCATATCCTTAAATGGAACAGACTCATATACTGTTGATGATGTAACAGTAAACAGTGCTTTTAAATGCTCTAAGAAATTTTGCCAGGATTTTTGGAAAATTTAAGGTGTTAATCTTTATTGCTGCTTTTAAATAAATCATCTTATTAGCTGCTTAAACATGCCTTTTTGGTTTATTTATTTGATCTGATGTCTATTTGTAAATTACCATTGTATAATTATTTTTAAAGTGCCCCTTTACTATAAAAACTGGTGATCAGCAATTATCCTAGAAGTGATCAAGACCAGGGTATTTTCTGGTCACTAACAATTTAAAACCTTTTGAATTCTAATTTGATTTTCAAACAAAAAAAGGTAGCATAAGATTCATATCATATAGCCTCAAACTTCTAGTAAATATTAAAATTCTATCTTGAATAGTTTTTTTTATAACAAAATGTATGTTTGCATTTTTTTGATCAGGAATTACCCCAAGTCACCCCAGTGTTGTTCCCCTTTAAGCAATTTTAAGTTTAAATCTATGTTCAACTATTTTAAATCTATGTTTATCTATTTTAAATCTAATTTTAACTTTTTTAACTAATATTTTTTAAGTATATTGATCACTTGCAGTTTTTTTAGGACTATACTCTCACCCTTTATCTCAATCAGTATTGGCAAGATGAAAGACTGGCATTCAGCAGTGAAAGATATGAACTTACACTTTCTGGAGATTTTACTGACAAAATTTGGGTTCCTGATACATTTTTTGCTAATGACAAGAATTCATTTTTACATGATGTTACTGAGAAAAATAAGATGGTTCGATTGTCATCTGATGGGAACATAAAATATGGAATGAGGTAATAATTCTGTTACCTACCTATTTAAATTATTTTTATTTAGATTTCTATTCTGTAAAGAACAAATAACTGCGTACCTTTCGGGTTCTTATATGTTATAAGGACCATGTAGCTAAATTCAAAAGCACATAGAATCAAAGCTAGTTACTGGTTAACCACCAGTTACTGATAATACACAAAAGTGGATTAAACATGACAATATCGTCATTAACATTAGCAATACATATCGAATTTGGTAATATCACAATCGTTATTGATAACATATCAAAAAGATAATATTGCAACCATTATACATCACAATAATCATTGAATACGATAATATTCTGAGTGATTCAGAGATGCCAACTTGCTCAGGACAGCAAATAAATATTTTAAAGTGGTAGTTTATCAATTGTGATTCTTGGTTTAATAAATTCAATTTGGTAGATTTTTATCCACCACTATTTCTAAATAATTTGCAGGCTTATATAATTCAGCACTCTGTATTAGTTATGGCATGTTATACAATTTAAAGAGCAAGTAAAATTAGTCAAATATTTGCAAAATTTAGTTTGTAGTTATTTACCGTTTTTTTTTTATTTATTATTTTGGCATGTCCATAGCAGTTGGCATCTCTGGTGATTATAAATTTTATTTTGGTGACAAAGATTTTGACATGTGTAAAAAGTAATATAAATGAGTTAAATTGGAAAAATATCACATTAGATTGTTAAACATTGATCTTTTTTGATAATACATTATGACATTAAAATTTATACTTTCCACTTATAGAAACTAATAGTCCAAAACAAGTAAAAGCAGTTTTCAACACACAATACCGACAATAAGTATGTAATAATTAAGTTTCACTATACAAATATTCAACCATACATAAATGTGTCATGCAGTGACATTAAGTGCTGGTTAATTATTAATAAAATATCTACTAAGTTCTATTGTTATATTGCTGCTACTAATAGTATTTTTTTATTTATGTATTTTTTTATTTAAATGATTGAAAACTCCTCATGCACCACAAAGTATAGCATGAGGCTTACAGAAGTAAGTAGAAAACAAAAACAAGAAAATTTGCATTAAAAATAAAATTCCGCTAGGCAGCAATACTTTCGATACTTTTGTCCAATTCTAAAAAAAACAGGAGGCCATCAAATAGAAAGACGCCTCAAAACAGTCTTTAATTTAATTCGGGCACTCACATGCAGATTGCAATGAAGAAGAATGTGCTCAGCGTCTTCATCTGCATCGCTGCAAGCACAAATTCCACTGGTCATCAGATGGAAACGAAATAAATATCTCTTAAAATTTCCATGGTTTGTTAAAATTTGGGTTAATTTAAAATTAGTTGCTAAAAATTTACATTGCAAATGGTGAAAAATGAATGGAAAGAACCTTTTCGTCCAAAGCGACCCTGTCGAAGCAAGAAATTCAGTATTCCAGTCCGAAGAGATTTTATCTCTCACGATACGCTTCCAGTGAGAAGCAGGAACAGACGCCCTTAAGTCTATTTCACCACATGTAGCTTCCCTAGCCAATTGGTCTGCTTTTTCATTGCCCAAATTACCGCTATGGCCATGAACATAAGAGAAATGAATAGTCACGTTTTTAAGAGTATTCAAAATCGAGTGAATTTCCACCACAAGCTTCTCCGTAGAAGTTGTGTCGCATAAAAGAAAAAGTGAAGAAAGAGAATCTGTACAAAAGAGATATTTAAAAGTTTTGTTTTCACTAAAAGAATCTTGTATCCACTTAACAACCAGGTTTATACACAAAAGTTCATACTTAAAGTATTAAAAAAAAAAAAAACCCAGAGAAATCGGATAAGTTAGAAGATCCAAGTCTATAAGTAAGGAATGTAATGTAATGATTTATCTTTAAAATTTTTGAAATAATTGATTTTCTAAGACCTCTGTTTAAAAACATAGATTTATTGAAAGATGCTTTTGTACAGGGCAAACATGAAAAAGTGGAATGTTTGAATGACTTTTCATTTAATTATCAAATCACATACTTACAATCTTTATGGTTCAAAGAATCAACCAAAACTGTGCTAATTAATTTGGACAGACAATATTTTAGATTTTATTTTATTTTATAATTGTCGTTGAACAGCCGATCCAATTTTTTTGGGTTTACGGCTACTAATGTTCAACTCCATAGCCTTGTAGCTTTGAAGCCAATCTAGAAGACAAGGGAACTCCTAGATTAAGTATTGGGAGAAATTTGATTTTGTGGAGGACTTTTTTGATGGAACTAACCTGCATTTGTGTTAAATGGAGAGGAAGACCACGAGAACCTCCTATGGTTAGCCTGACGGCAAGGGGACTCTAACCCATGATGCGTCTACCACTGAGGATATTTTACGTCAGTACTGTGGCCAGTGCAAGACGGATGGGGAATTCATATCAACTAGCCATAGCTGGGATTTAAACCCAGTTCACCTCATTGGAAGGCGAGCACTCTATCACCTGAGCCATCACAGCTCAATATTTAATACTTAAAAAAATCAAATACACAAAAAAAATTTCTTTCCCTGTATAAACATACCTTTTTGAGTGAGTTTTGAATTTTAATCATCAAAATAAGGCACATAGCTTCATTCTGGAATTAGTGGTCCCTATAGTTTAATAAGGAAATCAAGACAGTTTTGTTCCCTTAATTGTTAACTTTACTTGTTGCACATTTTGCTGTGTCTCTAAAAATATTTAAGAAAATCAAAATTTATTTTGCTTTAAAAACTAAAATTTTTATTTTTAAAGATTATATAAAAAGTAATTTAAAGTAATTATTCATGATTTTTTATTTCTTTTATTTCATACTACTTGAAACCAAAACTGAATTCAGAATTACTCAAATATTGAGTAAAATTCTGTATTAGATTAGTGTAAGAACTTTACTTAACTACATCAAACTGTCATTTATATGAGTATGTTGTAACTTAACTTCTAGGCACAATATTTTTTGTTGTATTAAATTAATTTGATACAAAAATTTTTTATTGAATAATTACCCTTTTTCTTGTTCCCAATTGCTTTAGGCATAAAATATGTGCTTATATCCAAAGTTGTATTTTCAATTATTATTTTATTTTAAATAAATTTTTGTCTCTTTTCTGTTAAAAATTTCTGTACTCATGAATATTTTAAAAATTAGGTTTACTACTACGCTTGCTTGTATGATGGATTTACACTATTATCCATTAGATTCTCAAAACTGTACAGTAGAAATAGAAAGTTGTAAGTTAAAATTTTGCATTTTATTTTCCAATGCTTTTTAATAAAAATGAGAACATATATTTTTTTAATTAAAATATTCAAATACTATTAGCAATTAATATTTTTACTTGCTGTTCATCTGAGGAAGTCACTTAATTTTTTAATATAGGTTTTCTTTGCAGTTACACCAGCTTTTACAAAGTTTTGTGTGTAACAATCGATTTTATATAATTTATGTATCATATTCTTATCACAATGGTGGAACTTGATGTTTGTGGCATTTAGGTATCTTTTTATTATAATTTTATAAAGAACATTAATTTATTTTGTTGTCTAAATATTTTTATCTAGAAAACTTAAAATGTTTTAGAATTTTCAGATGGTCACAAGGAGAATTTTCATGTAACAAATGAAACTTGAGGGTTATTTAAACATTATTTAAAAGTATTATTTAAAAATATGACAAAACTTGTAGAACTTAAAAAAGACCATGCAAAATTTGTTCCCATCTTGTTCTTTTATGTTTATTTTAATTAAGTGACACTTAAAGGCATGTAATAGGTAGATGCTGAAAGCAATGCAGAATATTCATAATGCATTAGCAGATGTGCCTACCCTCACGCATTTTGTGTTCTTCTCTTGCCTCCGGAATTAATCCGAAAATCTCCCAAAGTTTATACAAATATATGGTTAATTTAAAAATTACCCAGTTTTTCCTCGAAAGCAGAAGTTATGAGGTGAAGGTATATAAATGCATGCTCGTTGATACATCCTCACAAATGGATTCGACAATAATTTTTAATGATAAATTTCAAACATAACAAGTTATAAAAATACTGGGAGTTTAGAACGGAAGACCGTTCTTGTAAACATCTCGATCAGAACTGTACAGAACAACAGCTGATAAGAAAGTGAAAGTTATAGTAGTAGTTTCAAGGTAGAAGTTTTTACATGCGCTCGTCACGCTACCTTGTAACATGTACTGGAAGGATGAATCACTACACAGTATTCCCCCAGTGAGCAAGGTGAACGACACAATATGAGAGTTCAATAAGATGATACATATTGAAAATACAAAATGCAGTAATAAAAATGTAAATACAATTGTTTTTTTTATACTATGCGAAATACGATTTTGAAATACACAATGTGAATTTAAATGAGTTTCGTTATCAAATAACTTACGTCTTCTAACATCTGGTTTTAAATTCAAGTAATGCAGAAAATCAGCACCTATAATGGAGGTTGAAACATTGCATATATAAAAAGGATATACAAATTGTCTTTGTAAACATAAATCAATGGATAATAATTTCTGTTTATAAACATAACTAGAAGTTCCATTAGCAACAATGAATGTTTGAATTGGAGCAGACATTTTATCTATTTTCGATGCTGGTAAACAAAGAACAGTCACTTCCCGTTTCTAATAGAAAGGATAAATTACTTTTTGCGATCTTTTTCAAAGAGGCGACGAGAGGTGAATGGCGAGGTGTATGTCATCGTTACTCCTTGCCATTGTTGTTTAACACTGTATAATTACAGGGAGGTACACATTTATGTGCTTTTGAGTTAAATTTCTTATGACAGAGTTCAACAGAGTCTGTTAGAACTGTGCCTTAGTTAGAACTGTGTACAAAAGTGCAGAAATACATTAAAACTAAAACAGAATGTCTGGCAGTCACCATTGAGGTGAAGGTATATAAATGCGTGTTCATTGATACATCATAACCAATTGATTAGAAAAAAACTTTTAATGATGAAATTCAAACATAACAGGTTACAAATATACTGGGAGTTTAGAACGGATGACCGTTTTTGTAGACATCTCAATCAGAAATGTACTGAACAATAGCTGATGAAAAAGTAAAAGTTATAGTAGTAGTTACTAGGTTGAAGTTATTAAATGCGCTGGTAGCGCTGCCTCATAACATGTACTGGAAGGATGAATCACTACAGTTTTGTTTTTCTTTCCGCGCAAATTGCATTCTCCCATGTAAAATTTAGTCCCATCTTGTTGAACTACCTGCTGGCTGAAGCGGAGCTGCACACGTCTCAGATTTTTTTCCCACTCCTCAACCTACTCCCACTTTCATACTCCTATTTGACCTGCTCATCGGACATAAAAGAGTCATCAGAATCTTTTATCTTTCATTTCCTGTGATAACATCACAAGCAGTATCGAATGACGTCTCAGCTGAATACAATATTAACTTCAACGGGTATTGTTTTAGATGTGGGAGACTCTGACTCTCGTATCCTGTGATCCATATCATGTCCTGCTGTTTTTAAAAATTTTTTAGTGCTTTTTTTCAATGGATGGCAATAAATGGTTCGTTATTTTTTTCAGTCATTGGCAAAAAACTGATGCAGTCTTGTTTGTTTACTTAACGTGGATCCGTGGATTGCATCATGATTTTCGTCATTCGTTTGCATATATAACCAAAAAGTAGTTTTATAATGTTTAAGTTCAAGCAAAAACGTGCAACCAATTTTAATTATTCATATTCCAATGAATTTATTTCCATTATTGCTTCGAGAAAAGGTAGCATGTATGCTTCTTGTTCCAATTGAGCTTGTGATATTTTAATCGCTCAATGAGACAATAAGGATATTTTGTGGAAAATTAATGGGCTAAAGCACAAAGAGGATTATTATTTCAGGGCTAGCAGTTACTATTTTTTTTTCATAAAATAACCTTTTAGAATTTCATTTCTTTCTTTTTAAAAAAAAGAAAAAGAAAAAAAAAAAGACCCACACACTTTAAAATTTGAGTTTTTTTTTAATTTAAGATCATTTTTATGCTTAATTAAAATTAAATGTTTTATACATTTGTAATATAATTAATTGAATTTATCTAATTTAAAATAAAATGATTTGTTTGTTTATTTTGTAAAAAAATTTTTTGTACATTTTTTACAGTGTCAAAGATTTTTCCACAATGTTTCAAAAAGACAATGGTATTTGCTTTTGAATAAAAAAAACCATATTTTAGGAATAAAAATCAGTATTTTCCCATTATTTTTTTGCTTTCTTGATGTTGATTATAAAAAAAAATGAACAAATTTAAGGAATGCTTATTGTAAATATTAAATTTCAATTTTACGTTTACTTTTTTTACAACAACATACTTGATTAAAAGTTAGATTCTTTCCATAATTTGTTCTCTTTTGTTTTGTAAAATGTCTTGCATTCCTTTATTTACATAATTTTTTAATTAAAGTATTTCATTAGAAGTGTTAAATATGTCGCATATCATACTTATTTTGCCCATCCTGAAATCTCCTGAATTCTTGCTGAGGAAAATCCTGAATCTTAATTTTTCCAGGTTGGCATGTCTGCATTAGTGTCAAACATATATGATAGCACAGAGGATTTCCATTATCCATAACATGTCAAGCTTTTTTTTAGTGTAATTTGTTTCGTGTTATTTTTTCAATAAATTAAGAAGTAGAACAACTATTTCAAACAGTTTAGTCTCCACAGGTTTTCTACAAGCACTGTAGCTGGTGTAGCAATTGATTTTAAAGTCTTTAAAAATACTCATATAAATAAATGGTTTATTGATTTCTTTTTTATCATTATCAGAAATTACAGACTTTTTTCAAAATATAAATGAAACTTATCACAAATATGTGTTTATAGTAGATAGTGGTCAAAATGTTAAACAATTGAATAATTATGTGAGTAAAAAAAAATGCAAGAACGAAATATTAACTGCATTTACAACGTCAAGAGAAATTTCTTACTAGTTCAGTTACAGTTGAATCACTTTTGTATTACTCAATAGCATTTTTTTTCCTATTATTTAATTTTGCTTAAAACTATATTTATTCAAATGCTATATATAGCTAAAATGTTGACAGATTCGTGTTTTTGAAACCTCTTTCAAAGCCTTGGTAAAATCAATAAATAATATCAATAATTAACTAAGCTTACATTACTGGTGAAATCAATGATAATTCCTGTAACTGTTTCAGTTTTAAGGATTAAAAAAATTGGATTCAGATATTGTTACTTATGAAGCCTGATATTTTGTCCTTCAAATTTAGTGTAGAAATTATCTATATCTGTTGTAGTATTGAGTTTCTTATTTGGTATTCTAAAATTTTTTTAAAAATCCACTATTATGTTAGCTTTAAAAATTTCTGTCAAAAGTTGGAAAATTTTTTCAGCTTAAAATTAAATTAAAGCTGTTTGTGATTCGCAAATTAGTTGTATGTATTAAATTTTAATGTATTTTAAGCATTTAATGATTTCGTTTTTAACATACCTTTTTCAGTAGTTTTATCCAAAATTTGAGATTTCACTTTGTAGAATTACCATTTTTTAAATTTATTAATTATTTTAATTAGAAATTAACTTATCTATAAATGTCCTTAATTTATTTAATTTGTCAGATGGATATACAGTAAAGGATGTTGTAATGTATTGGATGAAAGAACCAATATCAGGAATCGAGAGAGCTGAATTACCCCAGTTTTCAATCTTAAGATTTGAAACAAGTGACAGAGAAGAGAAGCTTGCATCCGGTAATATATTTTTTAAGTATTATATTCCTATTAAAATGATTAATTTCTTTTTATTAAATCTGAAATGTTTTGAGTAAATGCCAGTGTTATATTTAAATGGTTTTGTATGGTATTTCTGTTTTACTAATTGTTTTTATTTTTTTATATTTTGTTACTATAAATCATCTGTTTTTACTCATAGCTTTTTATATTAATCATTCTAAAATAACAGTTAATTACTTAATCCATTTAAGTGCTAATGTGCCCATTAAGGGTTTTTAAAAAATTCTTTTTGAAATTAAAATATAATATTTAGAATACTTTATCTAATTTTTATTTTATGAATTCAAAAATATAATTTTTTTTCAAATGTTCATAGCTAAAAAAATTTAGCTTGTTATGGTAGAAGAAAATATACCAGCATGCAGCTTTTCATCTATTCACATCATGTAAATGTACAAGCAAAAAAGAAAGAAGATGCTTTTAAAACTCAAATCTGTTTTACACTTGGTTGATTTATGAAGTAAAAAGTTTAAAACTGTGTTGTGGTGTGGCTAAATAAAAAGGGAGAAAAAAGGGGATGACTAACATTAAGTCAACTTAATATTAAGCAAAATTCAGAGACTAATTATGTAAAGGCCGAAAAAGATGATAGAGGGATACATTGGGAATGAAGCAAAAGTTGAGGTAAGTGCAACAGAGGAACATGCTGAAAAAAAAGGAAGAGAAAACAACTTATACAGTAAAATTACTCACCAGACATACAGTAAAGAAAAATATTTATTTATAAGTAACATGATTAACGTAAAAACATGGCAAACTGGCCAACAAAAATTCTCGGCCTAAGCCGAACACAAACAAAAAAAAACATAAAAACTTGTGAGGGGAAAAGTAACGACTAACTGTTTCTTCGTTATGAAGATAGGCGAGAAAAACCTCGCCGAAAAAAATCAAAATTTTATGAATATCGCATTGGTTGGACGGAGAAGGATCAGAGGGGCAAATCACAGAGCTGCAAATATTGGCCAACTGGCGAAGTTAATTGTTATGCTCCGTGCCAAACATGGAGCAGGGTTGTCAAAAGTGGTGACACACCTGAAAAAGAATTTTGTGGAATGTTCTGGAACATTCTTGGTGCCATCATAAGATCAAAAGGGGCGCTTTGCATATGATGTTAGCCAAAACGTGGGAAAACGGACTTGAGGTCACTCCTTCTCAATCCAACAAAGGGGTTTGCTGACTGGACATACATCTTGCTGTCAGTGAAGCAACAAAAGGAGGAATCTTCTTTTAAAGGAAGAACATAAATATAGAGAAAGATTACTTTCCCAAGGTTACAAAAATATATATTTGAGGCTTAAAACTTAAATATTAAAGATTACAAGAAAATATTTCAAGGAATTATTGAATAATATTGAATAACAAATAAATAACATTAATTACAAGTGTAAAAAGAAGAAATTAAAAACCATACAATTAAAAGTTTATCACAAATTTAACAGTTACAATTTTAACTTACGTAATTATTTAAGCTGTTTATTACATTATTAACAAATTAACAATTAACAAATGATTATTAAATTAGATGAATGATGATGATTAGATACATTAGATAATGATTAGATAATGAAATTAGAATTAACAAATGATTTTAAGTAATATGTAGTATACCATACTACATGTGTGTTGAATACAATTAAGTTACATAAAAAGTAAAGTTAAATTTCATAAAAAAGGGATATTTTAATGTTCCCAAATGGGAATACTAGTCTTTGCCATGGATTTCTTTTATTTACTTTAACTCATGAACTGTTTCATTAATGAACTTTAACTATGAACTATTTCAAATAAGGGTGCATGGTAAACATTTAATAGGAATTTTTGCTGGGATTGGCACATGAAATATCAAAAGTTCACCCTCTTAAAATGTGCGTTTTCTTATTTTGCTAGCTTCAGATGTGTGGTAAAGTTAGTTCTTTAGATAGATAAGATGGACTATAGTTTATATTTTGAAAATGTTTATCAATAGTTTGAGAATGAAAATTCAGTTTTTGATAGTTTATTTACTTGAAAAATCTATTTGAATTTAGTATAACAAAAAAAGTCTGTGTTATAGCTTTTGGTGGAGTGGAGAAGAAATATTTATCAACCCCATGCTTTTATCAGAGTTTAGGGAAGTGAAAGTTGAGTTGGTATTTTAGGACTGCCAATTTTCTGCGCTTTTTGGGAAAATTTCTTGTGGCATCTAAGTTTATATTTTTATGTATGATTCAATATTTTGCAAATTTGATTTAAAGTTATTTTCAGCTCCACTGCATTTAAATGATTCAAAATTTGCTATGAAACACTTCTTCGTTCCAACTGCCTTGTGGTGAGGCTTTTAAAATGTTAGCAAAATTATCAAAAACTCTTGTTGTTGTTGTACCTTATCCTCCAATTGTCTGACGGAGTCAGACAAGATCCAATAGGTTGTTGACCCTCAAAAAGTCGATGACAAGAAGTGGAGTAGCATATCCTTGGAAAGGCCCAAGCAGTCAAGGATATGTTCGGCAGAGGCCTGCTGGGCTTCACATTTGGAGCAGACTGCATAAGTCTTACTTCCTTCAAAGTACAAAAGACTATTCATGTGCCCACTTGCCTATCTGGAGATTGCTGTTTGAGATGCTCTATCACCTATATGAACAAGTGAAGAGTTCCTTGGCCGCATACCAGTTATGAGAGGGGGAGATCCTCCACTTTTTTGATAGATGGCTTTTGATTTTGGACTGATTCTCTGAGTAGGTAAGGACTGAGGATGAAGGTGTTGAATGACTACAGCCCTTCTTGGTCAAGCGATCCGCTTGCTCATTGCCAAAGATGTCAATGTGGGATGGTATCCACTGAAGATGAACGTCGTGGTATTTTGAAATATTAAGGTAATTGTTAAGCTAATTTAAAACCACTTTTGGATGGAAGAAAACAATTGTTTGAGTCTTTGAATGACAGTGTTGGTTCAAATAACAGTAATATTGGTCTTAGGACAGAAATTAATAAGATTAATGCGGAAATCAAGACATCTTATGCACATTTTAAGAGATCGAGATGGAGAGAACTGTGCCAAAATCTGGATTCTAGGACTAATAATTCGAAACTTTGGCGAATTGTTAAAAATATCAACAAAGAATAAGAACAGTGCGAAGAGAGTAACTCAGTAATTGACTCAGATGGACAGGTTTTTCCTGACGACAAAGCGGCAGCAAATGGCCTTGCAGCCTACTACCAGGCAACTAGCAAGTTGGTCTTCACTAGAGAAAATAAACCCATTTTGAAAAAAGCAAAAAACATCATTCGCGACTGCCGAACCACTGACATGGGCGATCAAGACTTATCTGGGGACTTCTCCCAGCGGGAACTGTTCCTTGCTATGACCTTTTTAAACATGACTAAATCTCCTGGCCCGGATGGAGTTTTTGGACGAATGCTTAAAAATCTGGGTCATAGTGGGAAACTGAGACTTCAAAAACTCTGAAAGCTTTTATTAGTGGTCTTCCACGCTTATAAAATATTTTGTGAAAAGTGCAGTAGTTGGATGCCCTGCTAATTCCAACATATTATGGAACTGCCTACATATTCAGGAAAAGGGACTTCGCACTCAGATAGGAATAATTTTTTCTGTATTTTGGTAGTGTTTTATTTCATTTGATTATAAATCATACTAAGCACTTTCAAATTACTGAAGAAGCTTTCTACCTTTTAGATGCTTTCAAATCAGATGTGTTAGATGTTGATTTATGTATCTTTAAATTAATTGAGTTTGATGGCGGATTTGGAAATGTGGATATCAAGATGAAGATTTAGGCAAAATTATCCTGATAGATATAGGAGAAATGGATATTCTCTATATGGAAGAGATGTATGATGTGCTGTCAAATCATATATAATAATGTAAAGTGCATGGGCAAATTTTTACGTTATTTATTAGACAATGTTCTCGTTTGTCGTATATTTTTTTTTGTTGAAGAGCCAATGGATTTAAAAGATTTTGCAAAGTTAAGAGATTTGCCACGTAATCAAACGTGTGATAACTTTTTGCCTGAGGAATGCATGGAAACTTTCACGTCTGTGACGAATCTTTAAACAAGTCTGAAGAATGACAGAATATGCAAAGGAAAGATTTTTATTGATACTACAGTTATTATCAGTTATTAGAGCTACTTATTTTGAAAGGTTATCATTGTGTGTCAAAGGAAGATAATTATTTGAGAACTGTTGAATATTGAAAGTTGATTTTGATAGAAATTCTGAATTCATTTCCATAGGATTAAAAATTTTTTCATTAAAATGATAACACTGAATCTAAACCAGATGAAAAACTCGGAAAAATAGCTGTAATTTATAACGAACCATTTCATCACTTTGGTGTTTTTAACAAAAATTAAGCATAAATGAATTGATAGTTCCTTATTATAGCCATCATACTTGTAAAATAATCACAAAGTGTGTACCCATAATATTCCTTTCTAAATTTTGAATGTTATGTTCATCATTGTGATGTTTATATGAGATAGAAATGAATTCTAGAAAAGAGAGTGAGTCATCAAGAATGTCTCTGGGTGAGGCAGTTTTGATGTAGCTGTTCTCTATTACAGAACCAAGCAAGCACCTGATCAATTTTGATAGTATTTTATACCATATAATTTATTATCAAAATTAGCAGATACAGTAATTAAAGCTATGGGTACAGTTCAAAGTAATTTGAGATCAGACACCATCTTTTACCAGACAAAAATACATAAGCCAGAGAGCCCATAGGATTGATAGATTACCAAAGTGAAGGAACTGTGGACATGTGCAAATGAAATTGCAACATAGTTGTGACAGTTGAATCTGTCACAATACAAAACAAATATTAAAATACCATGCAAAGCAGGATTCATTTACAAAACAAAATTTTGAATAGGCAAAATAAAATTGATACCCAACCTGTTCTTATGAAATACTACAATGAAGGGATGATTTATATAGATGTTCTGGTTAACACTTCTCTTATCGTATAGACTACAGCTCTAAAATACATAAATGACTAATTTATAAATTAATCAACTGAAAAAAGTTAATGCCTGATTTTGTAATTTTTTGGGACCCAAAAACGAACCTATTGGGCTTCAAGCCGAAACTTTTATCTCAACTTAAATTAACCTTCAATCTGAAGTTTATGTTCCCAGTATTTGTAATGCTTGAAGGATATTTTTTTCACATTATGCCAAGTAAAAGGAAATATATCTGTAAAGATAAAAAGTTATGAAATTTTGACAGTAAATTCTAGAAATATGTATTAGATTGTGAAATATTTTCACACTTTTTATTTAAATGCATTTGTGTTTTTTCTCTTTTCTTCCAAAAAATATATCAAGAAAGTACTCTTCAAATGCTAGTGTTTCTATTTGGGTGTGACTAAAAATTCTTTCTAAAATATTTTTATTTTAAATGTGTTAGTTGATTATTGATAAAGAATCAATAAGTACATAAAATAACAAATTTGAGTACAAATTTGATTCACTTCATAATTTAGCATCGAAACTTAACAAAAATTTTATATATGAGTCAATCTAGAGAATTTGAAGTTCAAGGTAAAGAAAATATGATTTGTAAACTAAGTAAAGCTATTTATGCTATGGTTTAAAGCAAATGTAAATGGCAATAGAATATCAAATTATTTTATTATAACTTGGTTTTGAGAAATTACCTTGATGTAATTGTATTTATAAATTAAAATATAAAGTAATTTTTTAGTTAATATTTATCATTTGGTTTTATTCAGGGAATATCACTAAAAAAATAAAGCTGATTACTTACTCAAAAACAAACTAGAAATCCAAGATCTAAGCAAATTAAAATATCTATTAGTAGTCATTTTTTGAGAGGAGAAATAGTTTATGTTAAGTAACTAACACCAAGAAATTAAGCAAAAAAATAAATAAATAAAATAAAATAAATCTGAAGAATTACCTAAAACTTTTTTAAGTGTACTTTTTAAAGTTGGACTTAATTTACCACATAAAGTAAAAGAAGACAAAATTTTTTAAGCACGCTTAATGAAAATCTTCGATTTAGAATTATTGTTTGATGCTTATCTTTTTAACTGACTGAAGAAAACCTGAAATTTCACTCTCATTGAATATTTTTATTGCAATACCGTAATGGTTATTCTTTTCAGCATTGTAATATTAGTTGTTGATGGAAATTTCATTAAATTAGGTATTTAATGCCAGGAATTTCAAGATTAACAAATCTGAAACTAAGTGACTTACTAATTTTTTTTCTGCTGCAAACTGTTATTGTCATTTAACTAACAAACATTCATCTTGCATACAAATATATTTTGTTTTCATAGTGTACTATTCACCTGGAAAAGAAATAAGCAAAAATGTGTAGCTCTCTTTGATGAAAAGTCTGTAATGTAGTTTTAGATCAACTATTTTGTATGAAAATATCTCAAAGGGAAATATTGATTACATTCATAATTATTTAGAAAAATTGACTTCTTTAGGGCCAAAAGTCTATGTTTAATAGTTTGATTATATTATATAAGTAATTATTTTCCAAGCAATTTATGCTTAGAGTAACAATTCCCTAATCCTTAAAAACATATATGGTTTAAATAATAAAAAATATGAAATAACTGGAAGAAAGTTGGGATACTAAAATATTTTGGGAAAAATAGGAGGTTGCATCTGGCATGGTTTCATTAAACAAATGTGCTGCAATAATGAAGTGGTTCAAATTACAATATGAGGTTAATTGAAGTATAATAAAACTCGAATTCTGTACTATGATAAATTTTCAACATAATACAATCAAAACTCATTGATCTGCAATTATACTCAATAAAGGGAGAAAATTGATCAAAATGTTTTAAGACTTAAGTATGTTTACAGACTCGAACAAACTAGAGACATTTTAACCAAATGTTTCTACAGTAGTATTTAGTATAATAAAATTTTAGAAAATATGTTATCTATATTAGACATTTTTTTATATCTCTACTTTTTAAACATTAATTGGCCTTGATCAGAAAAAAGTGTTGAATTTAAGTGATATTCTGATATCTTACTGATTCTTGTCGGGGAGGGGTCCCTTTTTATTAATCTAGAACAAATTACATGTTATTAGTACATGTTCTGTTTCTTTCTTCAATTTAGTACCTCAATACTGTGGTTGTGGTGGAGTTTAATAGGTCTCTAATAAGTTTAATAAGTAGAACAAATTGCCTATTATTAGTACTTGTTTTGTTTCTCCCTTCAATTTGATATTCCAATGCTGTGGTTGTGGTGGAGTTTAATAAGTTTTTTTTGCCACTGAAGCTGTTCATTAAGAGTTTAAAGTATACTTAACATTAATTTTCTTTCTCTCAAGATCAACTAACTTAGTTTTACTAAAAAGTAATGACTACTCAAACAAATGCTTAGTCTCAGTAAAATGTAATGGGATACTTGTTATGCCCACTTGAATATGTGGCAATAACCAGTAATTTATGTGAACATGTGATAATTAGGGATGTAACGAATATTCGGCCACTATTCGGTATTCGGCCTATTCGGCCCTTTTGCCGAATATTCGGCCTAGCCGAATACTGAAGTTATTCGGCCGAATAATGAATATTTATATTTTAATGTAAATAACTTAACATCCTGAATTAAAGAAAATTAATCTGTTAAATGATTTTAAAAAATTGACATATAAGTTTTTAGTTTTCTGGGTTTTAATAATTTTTCTTGCAAAAAAAAATAAATTAAAAAATACATTTAACAGTAGTAATGAGTTCTTATTTTAAATAAAATATATAAATTGCAAGTATAATTAGTTAAAATATGCTATTATTAATTATTTAGATTTGTAAAAGCCTTATGGTTGGCATCAAGATATTTAAAATATTACAAAAAATACATCAAGTTGTTAAATTTTTTTTAAAATATAGAAAGTTTAAAAAAGCAAATTTGTTAATATTTATTTCATTTTTAATTTATAAATTTGAAAATCATTTAATTACAAAATTAAAATTTCAAAAGTGAAACTTTTTAAAAAGTTCTTAATTTTCTGGGTTTTAACTATAACTAAAATATGCTGTTATTAATTATTTAGATTTATGAAAGCCATATTGCCATGTTATTGGAATCAAGATATCTAAATTATTACAAAAAATAAATCAAGTTGTTAAAATTTTTTTAAATATACAAAGATTAAAAAAGCAATTTTGTTAATATTTATTTCATTTTTAATTTAAAATTTGAAAATTACTTTAATTACAAAATGACAATCAAAAGAGAAATTTTTAAAAAGTAAGTATTCGGCCACCGAATATTCGGTATTCGACCTAAAATTTGGCCGAATATTCGGTATTCGGCCCCATCACTATTCGTTCGTTACATCACTAGTGATAATTAGTAGAACAAGTGATTTATATTAACAATACAGATAATCCCTTTTAATGTCTAACTCTTACTCTACTCACTACAAACCTAAAATGCTTAGCAATAAAATAAATAAAAATGTATTACTGAAATAAATTTATTTTACCACGAACTCAACGATGGGTATAAAAATGTTAAACTAATCTTTTACTTTTACCTGTTTAAATCCTCATGCTACGAGTTGAGGCTTCTTGATTCTATTATTTTTTTTTAAGCACTGTATATCCCTCGGTTGCAGATAGTTAAACCGTCTACACATTGCTATTTTTCATCATCTAATTTTTGTCTTCTATGGCTTTGTTTCACTTATTTTTTACTGTCGATTCCCGGGCTTCCACATAGGCTTTAGGTGATTCCATATAAAATCTTCCTCTTGAAGACTATCTTCTAATTCTTGCATTATGCAGTCAATTTTAATTTTATTTATATCTGTAAGCTTAAAAAAAATAATCCAGATTTAAATTTTAATCTGTGCTTTGAACAGAGTTCTTTGACGTGGTGGTAGGTCAAACATAATCTCTTATTACTTGAAGATGTGTTGTATAATAATCTGAAATTCTGTTGTTAAACTGATTTTCCTCAAAACCTCATTTCTTTTCCACTTTTTTAATTTTTATATTATGCACTTATTTGTTGTTTTCTTGAACTAGATCTTAGTTGCCATGCTTAATCTTATGTATTCATTGTTTTGTTTATTCAAAATATTGTATATTATTTGAGGATGCATTGTTTAACAACCTGAAAACTTCTTATTAAACCGGTTTTCCTCAAAATTTCAATTCTTTTCCTCTTTTCAATTTTTATATGTTGTATTTATATGTTGCTTTCTAAAACTAGATCTTAGTTGCTGTGCCTCAACCTTGTGTATTCATTGTTTTATTTATTCAAAATTTTGTCGCAGCTCCGTTTTTGGTTTTGTCAAAATCTCTATGCAGAGTTTCTAGGATTTTATTATTTCAACAGTGTAAATTCTGTATCTTTCTCTTCCAAAGTGAACTTGTTTTCCAAGTTTTGAAGGTTTTTTTTCTACAAGCATTTCTATGGACAATGGTTTCTTTGAGAAATACATTGAGAAATATATTGATCATTTTCTTTGATTACTATAACTATCATTAAGAAAACATTTTTATTAAGGATTGGAGATAAGATTGTCTATTTAAACCAGCCATGGTTTTTAGATTTAAAAACAAGTAAATCTTCTGTTGTAGTATTTAAAAAATACTTATTTCATTATTTTAATCAATTTTTCTATTTAAAGCATCTTTAAGCACTTTATTTGTTCATTTAGAAATTTCTAAACACATTAAAAAATTAATAACTGTTAAAAATTATTAATTTATTGATGACTAATAAATTTTTCTTTCAAGTACTTTTCAAATTAGTATGTAAAAATGTGCCCATATCCAAATTATGAAGATTTAAGGCTTAAAAAGCATAGATCCACAGTTTGTAATAATTAATAAGCATCATTTCAAAATTGTTTTTTGCTTTAGGTTTGTAAATTTCACTATTTAGAATATCATAAATAGAGTACTGAATAACAATTAATAATATTAAAGTAGAACATTGATTTTCTAAATCTTTGTTTTATAAATATCTCTGTTAACGAAAGTTCATAGCTGTCAATTTTTACCCTACTTGCTAAAGATTTTTCAAAGGTAGTGAAAAAGCATTAAAGTCTGCAAATATTCTTTCCATGCGGCCAGAACTTAACTCATTATATGCGAATCTGGTGTTAAAAACATCTGTTTGAATCGTGTGCATGCCATTCAAGTCAAAATCATTTTAGTTTAAATTTATCAAACAAAATCAAATTCAGTTGACACTATATAACAATCCATTTCAAAATGAAAACATATGTTATAATGTGAGGTCGCTATATTGTGAGTGCGCAAAACAGAATTATAGCAAATATAAATTCTTGACTCTTTAATGCCGGTTTTAGGTTGACGAAAACATGCTACCCTTTAAAAAAGAATTATAAACCTGAGGGAATATTTGACTATAAGTCATTTTTTTATGTCAAGAAAGTACAAGTATTATTTCATTTAATTGTACTTTATTCACATTTTGAAATTGAAATAAAAATACTAAGGTTGGGAATGCACACAGGAAAGACCGATTTTCACTCAAGGATGCAATATATACTTCTTATTCTCAATGATTAAAATTAATCAATATTTCACTATTGTTTTCACCATAAATTATGCCTAGAACCACCTCAAAAAAGAATTGGTAACCCTGTCATTCTTTCTTCAGTCATAGAGAATTCAAGATTACTTTTAAGAAAGATATTAGACCTCATTTTCACTATCATTCTTTTAAACATATGACATATGATTTTATTTAAAAGATTGCTTATAATACTTTTTATACAGTAAATGAAATTTGCGGAAAAGACAATTTAGATTGCTTAGCTGAAAATTTTTATTTTATGTAACTGTAAGTAAATTCTAAGGGTTAGGTGAATGAAATAACTATTTGAACCCAAATGTAATTACATGTACTACGTTTTTGTGCAACAGATTTTAACTACCTGTTAGCTACTAATTTTAAATTTAGGATCATATTTTAAGACCAAATTATGATCTTCATATTTGTTCTCATCAAAGGTACTTGTGCATTGTTTTTTATTTTAAAAGTATTAAAATACTCCCTTTATTTTTGTTTAGGTACTTATCAGAGGTTATCATTAAGCTTTGAACTGAAGAGGAACATTGGATATTTCATATTTCAAACTTACCTTCCTTGCATTTTGATAGTTATGCTTTCTTGGGTTTCTTTTTGGATTAATCATGAAGCTACATCAGCCAGAGTTGCTCTTGGTAAGTATCAATTATTTTGAAATTTTGAAATACTTATTTATAAGTATATGTGATGCTAATAATTTAGATGTAAAAAGAGTATTTTGTTGAGAAAATCCTGTTCACTATGCAAGACACATTTGTTGAAGGAATTCAATCAATGGTAAAATGTGAGTTACTAGTCACAGAAGTATTTTACTTTACTTTAGAAAGTCAAAAATTTAGGATAGTTAATTTATTTTTTAACCAATTTAATTTCATGTGAAGTTCTCTTAAATTCCCTAATTTATAATAGTGAAACATTATCAGTACATTTTTACTTTCAAGCTTCAATTGTAACATTTTGTTATGATAAGGGACATCAAACTGCAATTGTTCTGTGTTTATGAGCTATATTTTATACACATATTACTGATTTCCCAGCCTTTTTTTTCTATGCTTATTTTGACTGTACTTTTTTTTACTTAAAAGATAAACCTGTGAGTTAAATAAAAACTGAATTTTGTAGTACAACTAATTTTGAAAGTTGTTAAATGATTTGACGGGTGAGAAAAAAAAAATTGAACTTTATTGATATAAATCTATGTTTGACATATTTGTACTTGACAAAATGGACAAGCAAAATTTTTCTAACAGATTTGATTGATAGCTTTACTGTTTTCTACATTTTATTTAATACACACACACACACACATATATATGTAACATAAAAAGCTTCAATTAATCTTTTTATGTTATTCTTTTTCTGTAAATCCTTTTCTTAATTTATTATTCAAAACGAACTGCTTTCTCACACTTAAATTCACATCCTGTCCTTTAATCTATTTTTGGCTCAAGTATGCATTAATTAAAAGTAAGACATTTTTCCTTTTACTCTTTGTGGGAATCGCACTACCTATTTGATACACCAATTAAAATTACACAGTTTACCCTTATTCCCTAAATCGAGACATTTTACGAATTTTCCTTTCAAGATTTTCCCTAACATTTATGCAACAGCACGACAAGTTTGTTACACACTCTCTCTTGTCATTCATCTTATAATGATTAAATAAAATTAATTTGCTCTGTTTTAAATCCTGTGCCTGTTTGTCCTGCTCACATGACTGTCACCATCATAAGCCGGCAGGATGTGAATTTAAAAGTGTGAGAAAGCGTTTCTTTTTGAATAATAAATTAAGAAAGGGATTTACAGAAAAGGAATAACATAGAAAGATTAATTGAAGCTTTTTATGTGACATATATATATATATATATATATATATATATATATATATATATATATATATATATATATATATATATATATATATATATTTATATATAAATGTATGTATATATATATATATATATATATACACACACACAGTAGGGAACCGATTATCCGGAACGTTCGGGACCATCGCTATTCCGGATAACTGATTTTTCCGGTTTTCTGAATCGCTACAAAAAGCCGTTTTTTTTTATTGTTAAACCCAACTGAAAAAAAAAAATTGGAAATAATCTTAAAAATAAGAAAAAAACGATGAAGTAATACACTGATGATTATTTCCAAAATGATGGTAAGGTAAACCTCTTTAAAAAAGAAAGAAAAATCGTAAAATCTTACGAGGAAAAAAAAAATTGTTTTTTAAAAATGGCAAGAAAATGTATCGAATTTTGTTCCGGTTTTTTGGTTTTCCGGTTTTCTGATTTCCGGATAACGGGTTCTGTACTGTATATATATATATATATATATATATATATATATATATATATATAAATGTATATATATATATATATTTTAATATATATATATATTTTTTTTCTCTTTTTTTTTGTAATAATTTTGAAATTTCTACCTCAAAATAAATACATATACGGATTTTTTAAACCATCTATAGAGGGGAATGTAGCGATAAGCATTTTTTCTTATTTGCTTCTTTTATCTCACTTTCCCATCCCTAAACAAATTAAGCAGATGTTTCCAACGCAGGCAGATGATGCACCTGTAAGGTGTCAGTGGGTTCAATATGCATTTTCTGTCAGAGGGAATGAGTAATTATTCATTATTGGCCAAAAGGTTGGACACTAATATGTGTCGATAAGGCCCTCATTGCAACTCCTTTTTGCTCTCAGTTCAGTTCAAAAAAATCCTGCAAACAAGTGTCTCAAATTTAACTATGGCGACCAGTCAACGTAAAACGTTCTCCATTGATGATAAAATGGACATTATCAGAAAAATTGAAAATGGATGCAATCAAGCTGATATTTGCAGGGAATATAAACTACCCAAATCTGCAGTTTGTAACATATGGATAAATAGGCAATTAATAATTTCTGCTCATGAAAAAAATTTAGATGTCAGAAAAAAGTTGAGAAAAGCAGATCACAAAGATGTTGAAGAAGCATTACTGAAGTGGTTCACCAATCGAAGACGCAGCAATCTTCCAGTATCTGGACAAACGTCGATAAATTTGCTAAGCGATTTTATGAGACTACTTTTATGTGCTCGAATGGAAGGTTAGACAGGTTTAAAAAGCGGAATAACAGAAATTCAGAAAAAATTATCTGAGTGTCTGGAAGTGTTTCCATAACTGATGTTGACGATTACTCATCAGCTAAAGATTAAATTTTTTTTTATTTTGTTGGCAAGACTGTGGGGGAAAGTAGTTACAGACCATGTCAACCGTCATCTATGAAAAGGTACCCCGACATAGAGTCGAGTTAATATGTCTTATATACTAGTGAAATGCAGTTGTAATTTTGTAGTGGTAGATACGCTACAGTACTCCCCCACCAGAATTATATCTGTGATAGAATTCGATGAATGAATACCAGTAGTTGAATCATTGCTGTTTTTGTGCGGTTGAGCCGGGAGAGCTGTATTAAGATCACCGTACTTTTTGAGTGCTGAATGTGAGAGGTGTATTAACTTCAGGGTCGTAGTCGCTCCTGTGTTGCCATTAGCAGTCGAGTGTATGCAGGCCAACGTTGTGTGCTCGAGACTGAGTAGCAACAGTGCGAGGAGGTGGATAATGTTGCAGTTACAAGTAGCAAGTCAACTATTCAATGTGGATCATCCAACGAAGTAGGCGTTACTGCCGATGTAAGCGTATCCAGATCAAAGTGGGCGTTTTTTGCCAAGGTAGGCGTGTTCACATCACGTCCGGGTCACCAATGTGGGGGAAAGTAGTTACAGACCATGTCAACCCTCATCTATGAAAAGGTACCCCGACATAGAGTCGAGTTAACATGTCTTATATACTAGTGAAATACAGTTGTAATTTTGTAGTGGTAGATACGCTACAAAGACGAAGAGTAGTGAAAAATAACACATTTTTTGCTACTACATAATATTTTTCAGTCGTTTATTTGAATAATGTGTAATAAAAGGGAGCAGTTTGGAGACCATTGGTTAAATTGCCTGCGTAACGGATATAGTGAACTCCCGGTTATAGTGAACCAAAATTTCGGTCCCTTGAGGGTTCACTATAGCGGGGTTTGACTGTATATATATACACAATCCCTGGCAAATGAGGATGATGATTCCCTACATAAATGATCCTTTCTAAGAGTTGCGTTTCGTTTGTGATCACAGTAGAGGGATATTTTGCTCTTCCTAAAAAGCTTTAACAGACCGTGCTGTGTGGTAGGGAGCTCCATCTTGCATAAAAATGAATGGTTCCCAATTTGGAAACCATTCTCTGAGCTGTGGAATCAATCGATTTTATAAGACTTCTTTGTGCTGATCTTGCCTCATTATACTTTTTACCATGTACAGACGCCAGTACCCTTGCTGTTGTTGACTGATCAGATCATCACTTTTGTAGGATGCTTAACAGCACGCAATCAGGATGATACTTTTCTCCAGGACGATGATGCACAAACAACGCTTTATTCTGCAAAATTTTAAATGTGCTTTCATCACTAAAACAGAATTGTCAAGAATAGAAAAAATCTAAACATCTCGCAAAAACAGCACTTCATCAATGATGCAGCTCTTCATTCATCATTAGCAGACAGTTGTCCCTTGATAAAGTGCTGTTACTTATTTTATATATGTTACTTTTGTGTATAAAATAATAATCTATAATTTGATGAACAAATAAAGATTTAAGTATTAGAAAAAATTATACATAAAAATAAATTGTTTCATTTCAAAGTGAAACTATTGAACTGTAAAGTTCTAAAAATTAAAAAAATAAAAAATAATTAAAATTAAGTTTATAATAAAAATTATTTTTTTTCCAGCATTCTCATGACTGGATTGTTACAACGCTTTTAATTTTCAAAATGTTTTATTACTTTTTGGAACATTTTTTGATTAAGTTTGACAGATATAGCTTGTAAGTCAAGTAGACATTTGATTTTTATGTGTTATTAAAACACATGTGATATTATGTACATTTTTAATTAAAATCATTAAAAAAAAGTATCTCATTAAAAAGTCTTTAAAAAAAAAGAAAGAAAAGCAGATGTTGATAACAAAAGAAAAAAATACGCTTTCTGCTACTTTGTTTCTTAAAAGAAATATTGATTTCATTTAACTTAACATTAATTTAATATTTCTATGGATTTATAATTTCATTGAAATTAAAAAAAATACTTCGGCAATATATTATGTTTTCAGAAACTTTGAATACGAAATAAAATTTTTTTTAAAGGAATATTTTTACGGAATTTAAAGAAGATTATAAAATATACTGCAGCTATGAGATTTTTCCATTTTTTAGCACTCAAAGACTCTGGCTTTATTTTTATATATTTCAAAATTTCAGAATTACTTAAATGTATATACTGAAAGTATATACATTATATATACAATGCATATACTATTTGTGCCTACTGAAAGTTACCAATCAGATTTTCACCTATTTCTAGGATTTTTAAAAAATAATTTTTAAGATTTTTCATGATTTACTAAAGTTAGTTTGGTAGAATTTTTCTTTAACAAATATGTCCACTAAATATTTAAATATGCACAAATAAAATTTTTCAATGAGCCAATTATTTAAGAGAATTTGATGTTAAAAAATACTAAAATTTTTATCATGTAGCAATTCTTTAAACATGAATTTAAAGAAGATTATAAAATATACTGCAGCTATGAGATTTTTCCATTTTTTAGCACTCAAAGACTCTGGCTTTATTTTCATATATTTCAAAATTTCAGAATTACTTAAATGTATATACTGAAAGTATATACATTATATATACAATGTATATACTATTTGTGCCTACTGAAAGTTACCAATCAGATTTTCATCTATTTCTAGGATTTTTAAAAAATAATTTTTAAGATTTTTCATGATTTACTAAAGTTAGTTTGGTAGAATTTTTCTTTAACAAATATGTCCACTAAATATTTAAATATGCACAAATAAAATTTTTCAATGAGCCAATTATTTAAGAGAATTTGATGTTAAAAAATACTAAAATTTTTATCATGTAGCAATTCTTTAAACATGAATCGATGACGCCATAATATCTTCCAAGTGCCTGATCATGATGCTTCACTTTTAACAACTTATTATTTTTTTTAAATTGTCATTTAATAAATAGTTAGTCCCTGAATTGTGGGAATAATCATAAATCTAGGTTTTTAATCATGCTTATGACTTTTAACACACAACTTCTTCGCATCAAAATTTGTTTGATCAATTATTCAATAATGATAATATGATTTAAATAACAAGTTTGATTCAATAATTCAAAAATTAAATCTGTCACATTGAGTGTCTGTCCACTAATTACATAAAATTTTCAGGCAATTAAATTATTGTTTGCAGCATTAAGTGCAGTACCACAGAAATTAGTCAAATTGAAAATTTCTTCAGATTATTTACTTCATATAACATAAATAATACAACTTAATTAACAATTTTGAAATTGTTCTTCTTCCCTATATTAATTAGAGGGACTATATTAATTGGAGGTATTGTCCTATGATTGCATGAAAAAATTATAAACTCTTTTTGTCTTTATTAACTATTTAAAAAAAAAATGTTTTGACAATAAAAATGATCTGATGTTGCATGTAAAATATTTTTGAAATTATAGATTTTACAGAACTGATTTAAATAAAAAAATTTTGAAACTGTGCATAGGAGCCATATAGAGGTATAATTTTTTCTTTATTCTAATTATAGATGAGAGAAGATTCCAACAAAGAAGCATATTCAGTTAAAATTTTTACGATTGAAGTAGAATGTCATGTTAAATATTTTTATTCCTTCCCGTGGATAAGACTGAGATAATGATTTTTATTAATGGATTAAGGGTTACTTTCTTAATAACTGATATATTTTTTGCAATATATCCTTACAGGTATTACTACTGTTCTGACAATGACTACCATAAGCACAGGTGTACGATCTTCTCTCCCAAGAATATCCTATGTGAAAGCTATTGATATATATTTAGTTGTGTGCTTTATATTTGTGTTTTCCGCTTTACTTGAGTATGCTGCTGTAAATTACACTTATTGGGGGTCTACTAGAGCAAAGAAAAAAGCAACAAAAAAGTTGAAAGAATCAGCAAAATCAACCAGTGCTAGTGCTCTTGCTGAACCAGCTATGGTAAATGTTAAGCTTTCTTTTTATTCATTAAAAAAATGACATGTTTTCTCCTAATAGCACTTTTAAATTATTTATATTTTTTATGTATATGTCTAGTGCATCAAGTTTTAATAATTGAGTATTAAATGGAAGAAAAAAAAATTAAAATATATTGTAATTTATATATTTTATTTTGTATCTAAACCAGAGTGACAATGTTCATTAGGCGAACAAATTCAAACATTCTGCTTATATTTTTAATAAATAGAATTATTGGATAAAAACAAATTTCTTTTTAAATAATAGAACCAAAGTTGAAATACATGAACTTACTTCCGAACTTCTACGAATTATCCATAAAATTTATGGATTTATGTTTAATTTTGCAGACTTACTGATAAACCCAAAACTGACTTACTGATAAATTCAAGTCTTAAAGCTTTTTTTTTGTTATATTTTGCTAATATGTGCAATTTAAAATTCTATTCTGATTTGGGAAGTAAAGAAGGGGCTTAGCTAGTTGAAGTTAAAAAAAATAAATAATTATCACTTCTAAGAACATAGGAAAATAAGATCTAATTATTTGTTATTTATTTGTTTTTCTTTCTCTATTCATCATTGATTTCAGTCTCTTCCCTGTACTTGTCCTGATTCAATTATTTTTGCCTCTTTCCATTTTTGCACTCCTTCAGAAAACTGGTTAATTCAAACATCTTTCTCACTACTTCTGTGACATACAATTTTTGGGAAGATATTTCCATAAACTTAAATTTTGAAGCATTATGAATGAAGAACTAAAGCAGCCTGCGTTGTCTATAGCTAAAGATCAAATGTATGAAATTATTAAATGTTTGCAACAGCAAGCATTTACTGCAGTAAGTGAGGGAAGACACTAAAGTGGTTTTAGTTGTTTCGACTTGTGGTTAATTATTTTAACATAGATGTTAGACATATTCAATGTATTTGATCAGCAGTACCGATTTGGATGGGAACTCCACAGAAGAAAAATAATCCTTTTTTTTAAAAATTGTGTATGCAAAATTTGACATTCCTTTCAAAACTACTGAGTTCTTAATTTATACAGGGGAAAAATCTGTAATTTTATTTTTATAAATAAAAAGAGAACACTGTACCTATTAGATGCTGTTGCCATATTATTTGTTATAGCTTTCTTAAAAAAAGCTGCTACAACTTTCCCTGTTAAGGCAAATGGCTCTTTGATAGATATTTCTCACGTGGAAAAGTGTGTTAATCAGAAATAATCAGTTGCGAAATTCTCAGAATTGTATGGTAAAGACATTAAAAAATTACTGAAATATATGTCGATTGATCGTCTAAGATAAAGTCTAATATAGTTGGTATATCAATGGTAGCCACTCATGAGTTTTTATAAATCTGAAATTACTTGCTGTGTACATTTTACTTTGCTTTTATACAAAATACCAAAAGTTATTGAGAATATAGTGGCACAGAATATAAATTGAGGGATAAACTTGTACCTGCAGAGAAAACAGAGGCTAAAATGTCTATAAAAATGAAACATTGTTACAAATGAGCGAGATTCAAAGAAATATTTAAAAAAAAGAAGAAAAATTATGCTCCTAGAAAAAGTAGTTCAAGTTTTTGTTTCATATTTTTCTAAAAAAAATACGTCAAACTATATGACATTTAGTTATATCAAAAGACGGGGAAATTTTTATGTTTCTATCTTCTGATTTAAATAAAAGTTACAGTTAATTTCTATTAAGCACCATATTTACGTTTCAGAAAATAAGTGGGAATTTGCAGTCAGCATCCCCAGAAATTCATTGATTAAGACTAGATTTATTGATTAAGAATCTAGCTTTATTAAAAGAGTTCTCTCAAAAGGCTTAAAACATTTTAATAACTCAACATACATTTCATGAACTCAAAATACCTTAAACCTGCATTAGATTTAATTACAAAATGTTCAAAAGAGGAGCTAGTATAGTTTTAGGTAGCAGTGGTAAAATACTTTGTAACTGTATGTGAATACTTTTCCTAGAAATTCTCTATAACTAATAATATGCTGAAGTGTGAAATTGCTGATTTGAATAAAATTAAAAGTTCCACCTTTGCTAGTGTCAAATGTTATGTAGATTTGTTCCCTTTTCTTTTGAAATGAAAAGTTATAAAACCAAGAAGAAATGAAAAGTTATAAAACCATTAAATAAAATTCAAAAAAAGAAATTCCCCTGTTGAAGAAAATTTCCCAATTGAAAAATGTTGGCTTGAGCTAAAAGATCTGAAGAAATAACTGTTTCAGGTAAACAAACTGATGTGCAGTGGATAATGATTAGTCAACTGAAAGATAATGTTATGTTAAAATTTGAAAAACTAGCAAACCCTCTATTCTACTCATACCTCACTCCAAAGCAGAATGTGAGATTATTTTTAGTTTGATAAGGAAGAACTGTATTCAGTATTGAAAGATTATATCAATCAAATTTTTAGAAAGCATGCTAATGTTTAAAACAAGACCTTCTAAATTCTATCACAAGCAAGTATTTGCCATTGATTTTCTTAATAAATGCAAAAAAGCCGCTATAGCTTCTTTAAATTTAGCTCCAATTTCCTCATGTGCTGCAAATTTAAAGGAAGACTTTGAAACTAGCTACTTTTAATTTTGTATATAGCATTTTATTTTTTTCTAAGTCGTATAATTATGATAGAATTAACAGAAAAAGATTGGTTATCTACAATGTAATATTTGCTGGAAATGGGATATTACAATAGAAGGAAATAAAGCTTGATATATCTTAGCTTGATATAAGGAAATAAAGCTTGATATATCTTAGATTGCTATCAGTAAAATATAATATTGTATATTTGATTTAATTGAATGCCAAATACATATAGTGTTATTGATATGCTGAGGTAATTATATAGATATTGTGCTATTAAAATTTAAACGGATGTGTTTTAGTTTTTTATCTAAATCTAAATATTCTCTAAAAACTAAAATTCAATTTAACAAATTAAAAAGAATTTGCTTCTTAGTTTAATTGTGTTACAATTACATAATAGATTGTATCATTAATTTATTATGATGTAATATTATTTTTTAATTAATTCAATTACATTTTATTAAATTCTTCAAGAAAAGTTTTAACTGAAGCCAGTTTGCAAAAATGTCAAGCATATGTATTTTACACTTCATTGAGTTTTAGCAACCATGAAGTAGAAAATGAAAATAAAACTTAGATGATGAAATGAATGCTTTGGCCTTCCTAATATTTTTTATCCATTTTGTAGTGGTGACCTTGGTGATGTCTAGTGGGAATATTTGATCTTTTTTGGGTGCTGTGTTTTGAAAGTTTAGGAAAAATCAAATGTTTTTATCAACTGCAAATTCAAAAAATATTGCAGTTAACAAAAATATTTTGGGTTATAAAGGCCAAAATTGTTTTTTTTTTTCCTTATTAAGAGTGATAAGTCTGAAAACTGCATCACCTTTAACTCCCTGAGTGATGCTAATTGTTTTGGATGAATGATTTGTAGGTATATAGGAATATCATTTCTTATGTCAGTTCAAATGATGTTTCTTATTTAAATTTTTTTTTTGCAACTGAAATATCTCAATAAATTGCACATGCATTGCCACAATTTTGAAAATGTCACTTATTGCATCAAATATGCAGAATTCGCTCAATGATTTGCATATCATAATTATTAATGCTTATGTTAATATATTTTATCTTAGTTTAACAAAGATGATTTATGCTAATTTTCTTAGCCACTAGCCATAATTTAAATAAATGCATATAAATTCTAACAATATTCTTTAAAAGCTATAAGTTATCACATAGTTAAAATAATTCCTGTTTACAATTGTATAATCAATTGTTATAGCGCTACTGCAAAGAATTTTAATCAGGAAAAATGGCTGCTTTAGTTTATGTTGAAATCGGTTTATATGAGAGGAAAGAATTTATGATGCATCAGAAATAAGCTACCATTAATTTAAAAACTTCCCATCATCATCATACTATATTTCATTTTTTAAAATAAATGTTACTAAATTGTTTACCTGTTTTAAAAGTATTACTTGTTTTAAATTTGAAAAAAATTTGGAAACCTGTTTAAGTAATTTCATTTTTTTTTAAGACTCTGAATATACATTCTAGTTCAATCCTATTGCTGTAGAAACTATATTGTCTGCAATATTTTCCCAAATGATGAATAGAAATTTAGATTATTAATTGCTCTACTCATGCCCAGAACAAGCAAATATTTACATAAATAAGAAATTCTTTTTTGTACTAAGAATGCTAAGTTAAGCTATATGTAATTATAGACTGCTCAGGAATTGCAATAAAGTTTTATGTAAGTTCAATTTAAATAAATCAATTAAAATTACTTTTTGTTGATATAGTTTATTTTATTGACATGTTGTGAAACAAAACATTGTACAACTTGCTTTGAAAATGAATATTAATGAAATGCTTGATGATAATGAAAAATGTTGAATTTCAGATTAACATAGAGCTAATTGCATTTTAGGTTTTCAAATTTGCATTCTATGTTAACATAATAGTAATTTAGGTCATTTGTAATTCAGGAAATAGATGTTTTAAAAATTAGTTCTAAACAAATTTTTGCTTGTAAGCCTCAACAATGCATTTATATTTTTTGTTAGTTTTGGGTGCTAAGTATCAGGCCTAGATATTCCTATATTGTTCCTTACACTTGTAAAGATGAAGCATTTAAATTATTTTATAATTTAATTAAAATCTAAAAAAAGGTTTTTATTAAAAAATAAAATACTTTCATAGGTTTTATCACAAATTAAGATGAACATTGTAGGATAATCATAGCCAAAGAATTATTTTTAATTTGAAACACAGAACCATGCCTAATAATTGAAGTTGAATGTTCTTTGTAAGTTGTTCTGGCAAACACGCTGAATGTTCTTTGCGAACAAACTAAAACGTGTTCATTCATAACAAAAAGTCTGTCTATTTCATAAGCCTGTCTGATTCATAGCTGGCATGACATGCCTTAAAATTGACAAAAATGAGTCAGTCAGTCCCAATCAGTTCATTCAGTCTCAATGTACGAGTTTAAGATGGACTGTTAGGAAAAGTAACTTCATGATAGAGGTTTCATACCTAAGTATGCTTAAAGAGATAATTTTGATTAATTTATACCAAAATCATATGTGTTACTTTTTAGAGTGTAATATGAGACAGGGATGTGCACGAAATATTGAAGTTGCTAAAGTAAGCTTTATTTATAAAGCCATTTAGATTGCTAACTTTTAATAACTGCTTTATTTTCATCAAATAGAAATATTTTAAAAAAGAGTAATTGAGAAATCAATTGAAGATATTAGAGTGCAAATATCTACTAATTGATCCCTTTCACTAAAGAGTAAGTATATAAAAATATTTTATGAGAATGCTTCTTTTGGTAAATTAGTTTATAGTGTTAACAGTTTGGTTGTTAGCCAATGAAATTAGCTGGATTATAAGTACAAGTATAAAAATGTTTTTTATGAAGCTTATCGAATGGGATAGAGAAATGCATAATCCTCTTAGGATATTGAGTTTAAAAGAAACAATGGTTGCGATCTATGTTAGTTATAAATTTAATATTATAAAATCCTTGTCTGAGAACAATTTATCTTATTTTTATAAATAATAACTTTATTTTAGACATTTCCCTGTTTAAAGGGAAATCTGGGCTCAGATTTAGCATTAATTTCCGTTTTCTTCTATTTCTGAAAATAAAATGTATCTGACACTTCTCTTAAATGATGTAGCAGATAAGAGTTTCAAAATTTTGAAAAATGAAAAAGTATTGATGTTTAGTGATATTACTATTTGACATAAACTAAATTAATTGGCAACAAAGACAATGGTGGTTGATACAATGTTTTATTCAAAGTTAAAAAGAAACAAAAAAATTATAATGGACTTAATAATCTTTTAATGATTTAAACTTATAAGAATCTAAACTTATAACAAACTAACTAGCTTTATAGTTGCAACTATATCTCATGATGTTAAACAGTTACAAAAAAAAAGTTTAACTCTTTTAGTCTTACATTTAATTTTCTTTCTAGAATGAAGAAATAATTGAATTGCAAGATGTCAGAGTTTCTCCTATACCTTATCTTCGTAGAAAAAATAAAACAACATATTCTTCAGAAGCTTCTTTTCCACCATCTTTTAGAAGGACTAGAAGTTATTATTCCCAAGGTTTCAATCGCAAATCTCTTGATCGTTCATCAGACAGACATCGTAAACCATATGTTTTAAGTAGTTTAAAACGAGGTGCTCAGGCTTTGAAAGCACATATTCCAAAAATCAAAGATATTAACAAAATTGACAAGTTTGCCCGAGTGATGTTCCCACTTTCATTTTTACTTTTCAATTCAATTTATTGGTGCTTTTATGTGTTCTAAGATGCTGTCTTACGTGAATTTAATGCTTTCAGTTATTCCATATCAGCTAGCTTATTTCACTAAATGTTTCTATTTTGTAAATTATGATGTATTTTGTTACTGTTTATCATTAAGTTATTATGTCATTATAAAACTTGTCATGTTTTAAAAGATTGTAAACTTTCATGAAATCATATGTGAATTTAATTTTCTTGTGCTGTATGATACTGACATTTTTCTGTATATTCTGATAATTACATACTGATCATATTTATTTAAATCCTTCTTTTAATAATTCTTTTCAAAACAAGTTCTGTGTAGGATCTGGTTGCTTTTCCACTGTATGAACCAGTGTTTGTTGTATTATTTAGTCAAGAAAAAAATTATTCATGCAGAAATGTTTGTACAAATAATTTAAATTTATGTTTTTGTGCAAATTGCAAGTGAGAACAGTGCTAAAAAAAAATATGACCCTGAAAACTTTTGTTTTAACTTCCGGATTTTCACTAAATGCCGATAAAAGTTGTTCAAAGGAGTGACTGCAAATATACTAATAAATTAGTATGAACTATTAAAAAAGTTTACAGAATTGGACACAATAATGTAAATGCTCTGAATGAACATACCTATTTTTTTTAAAGATTTAAATTTTTGACATCAAAATATAAGGGGTAGTCTCCTGGAAAATATAGCTCCATAGTTTTGTCTTGAGAACAATTGAAAGTTCGGTTTACTTACTGTTAATTTCACTTTGTTGAATATTTTGCCATTGGGTGGAAATTTTTTAGCAGATTAAAAATTTTTGCACTCAATTAATAAATTCATTTGTCCTAAGATCGAAATATTATCAAGGTAAAAAAATTTAATAATAAATTTTTTTTCATTGGAGTTGAAAAATTTAGATTTGTAAGGTATACAAATTTTCACACCATTTTAATATAGTGCAACCTCGAAAATCCGGACTGCTGGGGGGTTTGAAAGGTCCGGATTTCTGAAATTTCCAGATTTTAGATATCTTACTTAAATTGATAGAATTATTAAAGCTTTGAATTCGCCAGGCTGATTTCGTGATTAAACGTGCGTGTGTAGACCTCCGACGTCAATTTTAACAACTTAACATAAATATACACTTTAAATAATAAATAAGGGACATTAAAAATCAAATTTTCGTCATTTTCCTAGGTAATCGATTGTTTAGATAACAATATTAGCAATTAAAACTAAACATATAGGCTTGAAACGAGAGCTGAATTTCAACTTATAACTGAAACAGATGCTTCACGACTACACTGTACCAGCTGATACTAATCCTTTTTTTGTTGAGGGATGAAAGAATTTGTCCCCGCCTCCTAGGCTTCAAGGTTAAGAAAGAACCAGTTTTCTTTCTTAACAAGGCGAAAAACAAGGTGGTAGAAGAATTCCCCCTGCAAGCCTTATCTATCAAAGAGGGGAGTCCCCTATATATTCTTTGTTATCTATACAGAGCTGATAAGAATGACTGGAATTTCCATATAAGCTGTATGCTTTCATTCATTCCCCACCCCTACCTCTTCATCTACTGCTTCATTGTTGGAGAAAAGTTGTGGTTTCTTGCTCTTACATTTAAATTTTTATTTTAAGTGACTTTTTGTTTTTTTTTTGGAAATTTTTTTCTGGCGAATTAGATGTAAGAGTCCGAATTTTCGAGGTCATACTGCACATGCAATTTGTCAAAAAATCTATTTTAAGTTGTTTAAAGTGGTGCTCAAGCTTTGAAATATTATGTGACTTCATTTGATGCTTTTAATTATATTATATCAGTTGGCTTATTTCACAAAATGTATTTATTTTGTAAATCATAAGGCATTTTGTTTGACATTATGTTACGATGCCATTATTATTTGTTGTGTTTTGAAAGTTTTTAAACTTTTATGAAATCATAAGTAAATTTTAATTGTTTATTCAATACAACACTGAAAGTTTTTTTTATATATTCTGATAATTACTAATCACATTTATGAAAATCCTTCGAAAATCTCTTCAAAATAAGTTCTGTTTATGATCTGGTTGATTTTCCATTGTATGAACCAGTTTTTGTAGTATTTAGTCAAAAAAAGAAAGGATTCCTAAAAAAATATTTGTACAAATGATTCAAATTTGTGTTATTGTGCAAATTACAAGTAAGAAACGTGCACAAAATAAAAAATAATACCATCTTAAATTTTAATGAATGGATTTTCACTAAAAGCCGAACAAAGTAGTTCAAGGGGTTGACCTCAATTACTAATAAATTAGTACTAACTGTTAATGAAGTTTACAGAATTAAACTCTTAATTAATACCATCGTAAATTTTAATGAATGGATTTTCACTAAAAGCCGATCAAAGTAGTTCAAGGGGTTGACCTCAATTACTAATAAATTAGTACTAACTGTTAATGAAGTTTACAGAATCAAACTCAAAAATGGAATTTCTCTGAATAAACATATAATTTTTTTTGACAGATTTGGATTTTTGAATTCAAAATATAGAGATTAATTGAATGGAAAATTTAATCCCAATAGTTTAGGCAGTAGAGCAATCAAAAGTTTGGTTTCTTTACTGCTAATTTCACTTTTTACATATGTTGCCTTAAGTTGGAAAAGTTTTTAGCTAATCAAGTAGGTTTTGCTTACAATTATAAAATTCATTTTTCTAAAGATAGATACTTATTGAATAAAATAATAAAAAAACAATGAAAAATAGCTAAAATCTATTATTTAAGATGTATCTTTTATTTTGGGTATGGTCAATATTATATTACCTTGTTATCTCTCATAATATTTTACATTTGTGAATTGATGTATAAAGGAAGTTCAGTAGTAGTACTTATTTTAGGGACTTTTTTTATATTATCTGTGAAATTTAAATTCTTCTATAGATTTTTATTACACAGTAAAATAAGTTTTCTAATATAATATAAGTTTTCTCTTTGAAAGTATGGGTTAAATTTAGGAAATATACGACTTGCAAAACAAACAACAAATGCCGATATTTGTTTTTAAAATTTTTTATCGAAAACCAAAACTTAATTTTGCTATAGAGGATTTGTGAGAGGAAAGGATTATTTAAATTTCATTCATTTTTAGCATTAATGTAAATTTCTAAACGAAATGGCGAAATAAGTAAACTTGTTATTTTTATTATACACTTATATTTTACACAGTGCAGTCTATTTTTAAAACACTATTAAAGTTTTAAAAAGAAATGTAGGTGTACTACCTTCTTTACATAGATGCATTCAACAATGTGTTCATCACCTTATTTTAAATATATTTGTAAAAGAATCATAGCAATTTCTAAAATTAATGTAACCTCTGTTATTTGTAAAATTTTTTAATCTCTTAAAAAATTTCCTCAATTAAATTTCTATTGATATTATTTTGTATGATTTGATTTTGATTTGTGTTTCTTTGCATGGTGTTTTTTCTTTATTTAATAATTATTTTTATAAACTTTTTACTACCCTAAATAGTTTTACATACCCTGTTCAAACATTAAATGATAAAAAATTAAAACAAAGATGATATATTTATATATAACTTTAAAAGCATCAAGAAAAACAGATTAGCTGAAATAGATTTTCTATTGTTTAAATATACAGTTTTGGGTGTTTTTCTTCATTTGTTTTTAAAGTACAGTATGAATGTAATTTTATAAGTATTTTGACTTCAAATGAATTAGATATCTCAGTGCTTGTATGGAGGTGCATGGAATATTATTTTTTCATAAAGGAAATTTTCATTGCCAAAGTGACCCATGTTTTGCAAAATGTTCTCTAATAAATTGGTGAATGGTTAAGTTTTAGATTTCGTTGGATAGTTAAAACATTTAATAATCTCTACATTAAAAAAATTTAGGTAACATCTTATATTTAGGGTTTTCTCTGAAAATTCAGATAAAAAAATTAAGGTTCCTTAAAAGTTTTTGAATACCTTGTGGTTCATTGATTTAAGAAACCAGAAACCATGGATTGGAAATGATGCAAATTATTTTCTCACTAGCAGATTGAAGTTTTTTTTTTAATTCTACATTTCCATTTGAACTTCAGAAATTTTTTAGCAATCTAAATACAAATTAAATAGATAAAGAACTAAATGAGACTGAAAAATAAATTTTAGCTTCTTTCAAATTATTTGTTTCAAACTGATTTTGCAACCTCTGGGACCAAAGCTATTTCATGTATTTTCATTTAAAAGTGATTCTCTTATATGGTAATTAATAGAAATTTTCTTTTTAACTATGTTAACTAACCTTAACTATGTTAAATAATTGTTTATCATCTTTATTTAATGCATTTTTTATATCTCATAGGTTCAATGTGATATTTCATTTTATTTTTGTAAAAAAAAAAATATTGTAATAAAAATAGTTTGATAATAAATGAAAAATATAATATGAAATTTATCAAGGTTAATTTTTCAAACTATTTTATAAGTTTAATTATAAAAGTTACTATTATATTATGAACATGTAATTTTTTTAAGAAATTTAATTAATAAAATGTAGGGGTCTTGTATGTGTGACTTGGGAGATATTTTGATTGCACATCAAATTATTTAATTCAGTTTAAAACAATAGCTGAAAAATGAAATTAGAAAACTGCAGAAAAACTATTTTTTTAGGCGATAACTAGGAGTGTAAAATTCATGGCTGACAGTTATAAAAATCAAGCAGATTTATTATTTTACTTTTCTTATGTTTCTATTTTCACATGCAGTTAAATGAGTAGTGAATTGTTTTCAGTTTTTATTTATCATTTGTGTTTTTTGAGACATTTTTTGATGAGAACATAATATTTTTTCTCTATAAAATGCTCAAACAAACAAAATTTAATGTGGATCAGTTAAATCTAAGGAATGATTCTGGAAATAAATTATGCCTTTAGTGTTTTCAGGGAAAAGATAAATTTTATAGGTATTACAATTTTTGCAAGAAATAAGCTATTTTTAATTGTGGAAAAATTCAACTAATGCAGGACACAAATTTAACAATTTCATATGAACTAAAATCTCAAGAAAGGAAAGTTACAGAACTAGTCACTTCTCAAACACCTAAGAATAAGTTGAATGTTTTAAAGGAAAATTTAGATACAGCACTTCAACTTATTAGAGAGCAATAAACACCTAGAAATTGCGCTAATAAGAAAATCATTTAAGGATGTTGCTGTTGCACAAGCACTTATAACAGCAGGGAATAAAAAGTTAAAAATGGCAAAAGATAAATAAGCAATTGCTTTTAGAATTTCATTCCTTATTTCTATTTTTTTCCTCTCAGATCTGTATATCTATCTTAATATACATAAGCAATTTAAGGGCCATGTGGAAAATTATTGTCTCTTTCTATTACTGAGTAGAAAACAGGATTGCTAATATTATTCAAATCTTCGTGAATGTGGATCGGGCATGATCACTTTTCTTTGCATTATTCATTAAAAAATTGTGAACGAAGTCTTTTTCTAACTTTGAACACATTGTGGAAAAGTGATTAACTTCATGTGGCCCGAGAATGACGTTTAGTTTATATTTTCAAGAAAGTGAACACCCACTGCATCTTACCCTAAAAATAATTGTTATACTTATCCTTTTACTGAATCTCTTTATCTATGTTATTGAGTGCATGTGTGGCAGTGATTTTGATTTCTCAAATTTATTGCTCTGACACTTAGACACAAAGGGTTGATGACTCCTAATATGACGCTTTAATCATATCTAAAAGTTATCTCAAATATAGAGAAAAGATTTGCATCTTTGCTAACTTACTGATGAAGCTTTTGAATTATTTATATTATAACTCTCTCAATTTTTGTTTATAGACTGTGGTGCTTTTCAAACTATATAAAATACTAATTTTGCAATATGAAACTTAAATATTTTTCTTAATTTGATATACTTATGTATGCTTCGTAAAACTTAACTATTTTTAATTAGTATTTTTGAGCAAAAGTAGTCAAAAAGTATTTTTTCAACTTAAAGCTACCATTTTTTTCGAAGATGGATTTAAATCTGAATACGTGCCATGAAAATACTGCTGTATATTTTCAGCTTTTCTCAGTTACTTAAAGTTTCATTTTTTCACTAATATTGTTTCAAAATGTCATATTCATTTAAACTTCATTAATATCTGATTATAAACTTGCTGTAAATATTCCATTTCGTAGATTTTTTGGTTTTTATATGTATAATTTATGATTCTTTATCTTTTGAAATATGAACGCACAAATTCTTCTTTCATGTGCGCTAACATTATGAAATATATGTTATTTTATATCTAATGCAAGAAGTTCATGCATTTTAAATAGAGGCTTTCTGTATTGTAATATCTATAGCTTTTTCCAGCTTTATTAAAAAATAATTGCTTTCATACTCTTTATGATTACCTTTGACCTAAGTATTGTTCATATGTACCTTAACAGGCTTTTATATCCTTAACAGTGTATTTTATCTTACATCTTCAGTAAATATTTTATTTAAAGATTTATCTTAATATTTGTTTATAAAACTATTGGAAATGGCAATACTGATGGTTTTGAAATTTTTTTATGAGCTGCTAAATATTTTTTTAAACTAGTATTTGTATGCTTAGGTCTTGCTATATATCATGCTGTTATTTTTAGCTTATTTATGTGTGACTGTTATGAACAAAATGAAGAGAGCTTGATTCAATATGAGTAGTTTTTTTTAAAAATAAAGTTATTTTATTTTCATAATGTTTCACTCTTTGACATTAATAGTTATCAAACTTAGGTGCTATAAGTTATAAAGTTTGCTGTTTTGAACTACGTTCTTTTTTAAGTTTTTGCTAATTACTAGTTGAAATAACCAGAAGTTGTTAATCCTTGCATTAAGTCTGATGGCAAGAAATAGTTTGTGATGTATTTGTATTTTCTAAGCTTATGATTCCTTATATGCAATTTTTTATTTTGTGTAACTTTTCTACTAGTTTTGCTTATGTAAAACACAGTTTCCTGTTTACACAATTCTTATTTGTTAAATGCATTTAGCATAGTGCTTAATCTTACATGTTCAAAGATGCTGTGTTACTTTTGTTGATGCTTTCATAATTTCCCTTGTGTAATAACAGGAAAAAAGTCCAAACAGTGTATTTATGCTCAAGAAAATCCCATTTTTCCTGAATTACTTAGCTATTATTTAATCTTATCCAAATATAATTATTGTGCACATTCATTGTTAGCAGTTTTTCATTGTCAATAATATTTAACAATCGAAATCTGTAGGATAACTGATTTATATTTAAAGAAATTGATTTTGATTTGTTTGTATTAGATATCAGTTTTAAACTGGGATTTAAATCAAATTTAAAATTGAAGCTACCAATAAATGTCTTTATTTAAACATTCCATTTAAGAGAAATGTTATGTCTAAAGGATTTGTAAGGCTGAAATATGGCTAAATAAACTTTTTTTAGGTTAGAGAATTGTTTTAATTACAAATACCACATTTACTCTTGATTGCATCTTACTTTTTTATTATTCTATTTTGAAATTCTGTCAAAGTAAGTAGTGATTCCAAGTAAAATTTTCACACTATAGTGCATTGAAAAGATATTTAAGTATGTTCATATTTTAAATTACTAATTATATATTACATACAATAAATAGATTTTCATCTTTAAGTAAATATTTTTTGAAAACTTATTTAAAGTTATTTTAGTATTTCTAAATGCACATAAATTAGTGTAACATCATTAAGTCTAACATACTAATTATTGTATTTTATGCATTATGTTTGCCCTATGTATCATCTGATAGATTTTACTTATTGCTCAAGTCTTTGTTGTTTGTTCCAATTTGCTTGATTAAATTAAAGAACCGTATTATAAACTTTCGCTTTTCATAAAAAATTTGTTATATCAAATAATATAGTGTGACTAGTCTTTGTTCTGACTAATTAAAAAAGGAAATAGTGAAACAATTAGAAATAATGGGATAGTAAAAAACACAAATATACACAGTTGTTATATTATAATGTATTCATTATTGGTCAAAGTTATTTTAATCAGCTTGCAGAATGCTGATCTTAATTGATACCCCTTATTTATTAAGAAAGAAAAAACTTTTGCTTTTGCAAGAAATAGTACTTAAGTTTAACCAAAATATATTATAGTATTTTGTCTTGGCATATTGTAAGATTTTATTTTAAAGTACATCTGGCCTTACTAAGTTTAAATTCATTTTTAATTTATTTATTAAAAATTATTTCTAATTTTTTATTCATTTATTTTTATATTTATTTGGTATATTTGAATACATTACTTACAGTTTATTTCAATATAAAATAAATTGCATTCAATATAAAATTAACAAATAAAAAATTAATACAATGAAATTAAAGTTCTGTTTCTTACTACTTAGCAACATTTTTTAAAGAAAATAGGTAATGAGAAATATTTTTTCCATGTAATTTTGTGAGAAGAATAAGTTAAAATATTTTTTACAATTAATTACAGCTATTCAAGATCCAGAAATAGTTTTGTAAAAATTAGAAAACAATGACTTTAAAAAAATGACTCTAAGTATGTTAAATTTTCATTAAGGCCAGTTGTGAAAAATAATTTTTTATGGAAATATTTATAATGTTTCACTAATTTACTGAAAGTAAATGAAGGCTCTTTATAAAAGTGCAATAGTTTTCTTATTACACTTGTGTTTTTCATTAGGACTATCTCCTTATATATATATATAAATAACAGTCAAATGCATAAGCTAAGCTATAAGCTAACTTAGTGAAAGTTTTGTGTAATAATTCCATTTAAACTGTAGATATTGCATTCAATTGGCAGATGCCTGTATTTATTTATATGATTATGGAAAAGAAACATTAAAGTATATTTTGCTTATCAAACTTTTATTTCATATGATAAACAAGGAAAAATATACATGTTTAAACAAATACACTGAAGGCAGAACACTATTCTTTTTAAATAATACTTAATAATTTGATACACACAATCCATTTCATTGCAAAGCTACATGTGCTAATAATATTAAATATGCCATTTGTCATATTTATACTATTTTCTTTTAAAGTGTTATAAACTAAAACTTTTTCTTAAAAAAAATTGTGATACTGTTTTGTACAAATCATATCTTTCTAACCAGTTAATATTTTTGGCATGGAAGTTTTTTGGCACTTAGTTACATGTTTAGTTATTGATTCTAGTGAGTTTTATCTAGTTTTTTGCTTTGTGTTTAACAGTCCCTTCATATTAAGTAGGACATGTATATCCATAATCTATCACAAATATATATATTCTTAGTTTCATCACAATTCAATTAAATGACTTCTAATTTTCAACTCCTCACAGTTAAATTACATTTCATTGTTTCAATCTGTTTAATACCACTTATTCACTACACATTTCAAAATCAGAAAAGGAGATCTATAGACTAGCTAATCTTTATACTAGTTTCTTGAAATAAAAACAAAGAAGAGAATACTCTTTACCAGTTTTAAATATTGTCATGCATTTACTATGTATGAACATAGGTTGTATATTTAATTATGTCTTTTAGTTTTCTGTACTTGACAGAAAATTTATAATATATAGATTTTTATTATGTATATACATCTGAGTCATCCAGTTGCAAAACTAAATTTGCAACATCCAGATTTTTATCCCCTGTATAAAACATAGATTAAAACTGAACATAAGTTGTTGTATGCCTGTTAAGTTTGTAAAAGGAATTGTTTTCATTTATATTAAAAATAATTGTTAGTACTTAGCAAGTTTTGCAACAATGTGACTCTCATATATCTTACATAAATTATTATATATTATAAAACAATAGTTATATTAGAATTTTTAAAGATACCTTTTGAAAGCTTTGATGAATAGATTTACATATACAAATAGTTAAGACTTATTAATCAAGTAAAGAAATTTAAAGATTGGTATTGAATGACTTAAAATTCGTTGGACTTTGAGAAAATTAGATAGATTTCAATGAATCTCATTGGTTTTTATAATTTTTAATACTGTTCATTTTAAATTTTACAAAGAAGCAAGAAAAATATTGGATATTGGATTGTGAGTTCTATGTTTGGGGAATTAGAAGCAAAACCTATGTAAGCAGAAACTTTTGGCATTTTATATTAATGATTTGTTTACTTTTTATACTTCATTTTCAAAATTCAAGTACAGAGTAAGCACAAAAGATGAACAGTTTAATGATAAACACATTTGCTTCTATACTAAGTGCGACATTGCAAAGAACAACTGAATACATTTAGCTTTCATCTCAAATTTTGGAGATAGGTTACCACCATTGGACTGTTTAATGTCTTTTTTTTTAGGCCAAAAGATAGTGACCGAATTTAAATTTAATTTCTTGTCAATTCAATTTTAATTGTCTAGTAACCACTTAATTTTCTTCCAGAAAGGTTTGTTTATGAATTGCTATATTCAGTTCAATATTAAAATGTTGAACTTTTTGTTGTATTAGTAGCAGAAAGTTGTGTTTAAAATATATTTCCTACACAAAAGCTTGAATTTTTTTCTAGATCGACACTTAATCATGGTCAAAAGCTTTTTCAGTGATGCATGTTCTGCTACATTTAGATGAAATATCTTTAAAACTTGAATTGAAAACTAAATGCTTTTACCCTGGAATGATTAACTTAGTATTTCATCCAGGTTAATTTTAATGCATTGTTTAAATTTTTTTGACGCACATCTTATTTAAAAATTTAAAAATTTTAGAGTAATTAATTTTTTACAATTTCTTTCATAAGGTAAAATATATGTATAATCAAGTTACACAACTAATTAATTATTAAATAGTATAAGTAGTTCTTAATAACCATACGTTAGTATAAATAATGGCAAATAGTTAGTAGATATAATAAATAGTGTTTTCAGGAATACATTTCTTAATTTTTCTTGACTGATCTTTTTGTAGTGTATACACAGCAAATGCATTAGAAACGTTTTATAAATTTCTGATCAAGAGTAGATTTCTCTCGTTCTACAAATTAAAATAAAATTATTCTTGAATGAGGTACCGTAATGAATATTATGCTCTCTATATTAACTCTTTGTTGAGCAATATCTGGACGTTTCTGTTTTAAAATATTCTGCTACTGTGAAATCTAGTTCTTATATAAACTGCAGATATTTTAGGTATGTACATGCTTGTATATTCATTATCACGACATTAAGTGCTGGATAAAAATCTAAAATGTCATCAGATATAGAATTATTTTACATATTCCTATGGATATTTCTCATCAGCTTTAGGTAGAGGACAGCGTTGCGCCATCTTATGTGTTTAATGACTCAGAAGGATTTTTATTCAGGTATATGATGTGTATTAATAAGATATTTTTTTTATTAGAAATTTTCTTGCCTTTTTATTGGCACTTTCTTGCTCATAAATTAAGTAAGATTAAATTAGTTTTATTAATAATAGTCATAATTATCTAATTAATGGTTATAACTTATAGTATTAGAATTGAGAAGATATAAGAAACTCATTACATAAGAAAGGTTTTTTGTTGATAGCTAATGGAGTTTAATTATTTGGAAGGTACTAAGGGGAATGCAAACAAATTTCTCATACCAAATATTTAGACTGAAGGAAAACAGATTATGAATAAATAATAGTATTACTACCGTAGTTATGATTTATAAAATATTTTTACTCTTATTGGTAAGAACTACACTGTAGGCAATTAAATAGGTATAGAAACAACAAATCTGCTTATGTGTTTTGAGTATTATTTAATGGCAATTTTAGTCCGGAAAATATTTTCCTTTCAATGCCTTTCTGTTTTCAATTCATTTATTGACAATTTGTAGTTAATATTTAACAACATACTCGTTAATTCTGAATCCCGTGTGCATAATACATTCTATGTTTTCCTTTCACAGATTGTTTCTTTTTCATTCTCCAAATAAAGTTAATAAATGCAGAATAATCTTCATATTTTACGTTTACACAAATTTATCGTAACTAGCAAATAAAAATTTTATAAGAATTGCTTAAGGTATAATAATTATTTATTTACATATTAAATCATGTGGGAGTTTTTTTAAAATTTCTTTGCTTATTTTGTTGCCTAAAATCTGTTTACAACATTAATTTTTGTCTTGGTGCCAATTTCTCTTTCTAAATATGTTCTTTTATAATATATATTTTTTCGTGTAACTAGTATGAATACAAAATTGTAATGCAATTGCCCCTGCAATTGAGCTATAAATATCTTATTACTTAATAGTGATTGATAAAAAAATGAGAATGTTGCTTCTTCATTAGTTAATGTATTTTGTAAAAATTATTAATTGGTTACTCAGTTGAAATTGATTAAGAGTTATTAATGTTTGTTTGGATAACTTAGCAAATGTTATTGAAAGCTTTTTGCACAAAAAGTATGCATTTTTAGTTCCACTATTTATTTTATAAAAAATAGGTAAATTTTTTGTTTTGAAATTATTCATGAGTACCTTTAATTTTATTAAGATTTTTAACATTCTTTAACTTTGATTTCCATTTGCATTAATTTAGATTTATACCGCATTGTAAAGTTATTAATTTTTTTAAGATAAATATTTGTTAGCTTTCTTATTTTTTTAAAAAAAACCCATATATCATAAAAAATCAATTATTTAACAGTAAATTCTTTCTGCTGGAACCTAGTTTCTAAAATAGTTTAGATTTTTGAGCAAAGAAAACAAACTGATTTCATTTTTCATTTATGTTTGTTTGGGTTGCTTAGCAAATGTTATTGAAAGCTATTTGCAGAACAAGGAATACAGACTTTAAATTCCACTAATTATTTTATAAACAATAGGTACATTTTTGTTCTGAAGTTATTCATGAGTACTTTAAATTTCATTGAAGATTTGTAACATTCTTTCATTTAGATTTTCATTTTCATGGATTTAGATTTATATTGTATTGTAAAGTAATTAATTTTTTTGAGATAAATATTTATTAACTTTCTTATTTTTCTTATATAAAAAATCATATATCATAAAAAATCAATTATTTAACAGCAAATTCTTTCTGCTCGAACACAGTTTTTAAAATAGTTTACATTTTTGAGTATAGATTAAAAAAAAAAAAAAATAAAAAAAAAAGAAAAACAGATTTTATTTGGCATTTTGTATAAAACTTAAAAACAATTCTGTGATAGATAGAAGTATATATATTTTTTTCTGAAAAGCTGCGAAATTATTTTTATCTAAAAGTGGACGAAAAAGTTGGAATGCTTTTGAGAATGCGTCAAAAATATGCATTTTAAAATACAATGTTTAATCTAATCTCTATCTAAGGAATATGAATAAGAAATTATTAAAACAACTAGATTTCTGAAAATTTCATATTTTTTTTAAATTCCTTAAAACTTATCTAAAACAAAATTTGTTTTTTTAAAGCATTAGCTTTAAGATGTTAAACAACTAGATTTCTGATTAAAACAACTAGATTTCTAAGAGTTTAATATTTTTTTAAATCCTTTAAAATTTATCGAAGACAAAATTTATCTTTTTAGAGCATTAGTTTTAAAATGTGATGTGTGTATGTAATGTATGTATGTCATGTGATGTATGTAAATCATAATTTTGTTTGAAATAAAATTCATTTTAAACTTAATCTTTTTATAAGCTGAAGCATACATTTGATCATAAAATTTTAAGTATCGATGTGTTTTTAATTTTAATAAGATGTAATTTTTTACTGAAACAAGACGTGTGAAACTTATTAAATTTATGAATTTAAAGTAATAATAATATAACTTTTCAATTTTTCAAAAATATTACTACCAAATGACCTATTATAAAACAGTTTCTCTATGTTTAGGAAAAGTTCTGGAAATACGTTGGCTATTATGCTCTAATTGCAAATCGTAGTCAAAAGTTGCAAGTTATATATGCCAAAAACATTCTAAAAAGTTCTATAACTCTTAGAAATTCTTGAGCAATGTTTAATAAGTATATTTTGATTATTTAAAATTTCAACAATTTAACAGTTCTAAATTTGTAATAAATTTTAGGGCATTGCTAGAAAAACTAATTATTTTAATTCTAATTTATAGTTTTCTAAAAATGTGCATTTTGCTCTAGCTATGATAATGCAAGCGAAATGTATATTTTATTTGGCAATAATTGATTTTTCGTTTTGCACCATTTTATTTTTCTTCGTCTTTTCATTGTATTTTTTTTTTAAATAATTTTTCTAACAAAAGTTTTCTATAATTTCGCTTTTTCCCTCTTAATTCTGCAAAATTTTTTGAAAAATTTATTTTTTTAATATTTTTATAAACATTGCACACATTTGAGAACTTTGAACCCAAAGTATTAGTTTTAACTCATTCAAAAGTGGAAGATACATTGGTTTTTGTATCACCACAAAGCGCATACGACTGCAAATTTTATTCAGTGTTTCCGGAAATAAAATCTTTCATATTCATTAAGTTTATTCTTTTTTTCTTATATTTTCCCCCCAATTTATTTAAAAACTTAACATCATGCATTTTTTTCTTTTAATTTTTTGATTTTTTTTTCTAAAATTGAGGTTATAGTTTGAATAATTAAATGTTAAAATTAGATTGTAAGGCATTTCCTTCGAAAATTTACTTTATTAAAATTAACTTTATTATAAATGTAATGAAAATCATACATTTATCAGAAATTGCATTAACTATATATATGCCATTAAATATGTAGTTGAATCGGTTAAAAATTAAAACATCATTTAAAATTTGCGAAAATTTATTTCATCCATACGCACATCAATGTAAAAAGCCCTTATCTCCTTAATTTGTATCAATCTTTAAACACATAGTTTAAGAACAGAGTTCTCCATTCTGCTTTTTATTGAATAATTATGTACTAATAATCTTAATTATAAAAGCAAAGCAAATTTTAGAAAATATCACTGTGGTATTCCCACTTAAATTTTAGATTATCTTACATTAATCTTTAAGTCTGCATAACTTTTTGTTTTAAATTTCAATTCGTAATATTCGTAAAGGAAATTTTGATTATACTTGAAAAATTTTAATAATTTGGATATCTCCGTAAATAATTCGAGTAAATATTTAAATTTGTGAACGGTTTGACTCTTTTTCTTTATTTAATGCATTGGATCAAGTAATGCATCATGTTACCTCTTTTTTTTAATTTTCACATTTTTTTAAAAATAGAAGTGCATGTTGTACATAAGTTATTCACAAAACTTAATTGGATTTGATTCACAACATTAAATGTAAACATCTTATAGAATATTTAAAATGTCATAATTGCACGAATATCTTAAATAGTGCAATATTTAAAAATAATATTAAATGAGCTTTTTAATAATTATTTGGCACATTTAATACTAGATTACCTGATATATTTATCAGGGGATTATTAATTAGCTCTTCGTTGATACAATATTTTATATTATGTTTTATTTTGTAACATTTAGCACAGCTTATGTTATGGAGATATTTTTAATTGAACTAATATAAAAAAATGAAGAAGAAAAATCCAGAATTTTGGGTGCATAAAACCACTATAGTTTAATAAATCACGTTATTAAGCAAACTGCTTTATAGTGCAGGAACAGATTTTTGGATTTTTATACTTGCATACCCCTCACTATACATATTGCGATATATAATATATTAATATGCACTTTTTTCCACCATCTGTTCCCTAACTATATCTTAGACCTTTAATCTAAATTAATATTTTTAAATGTATAAATTATAAATTTTTAGCGTTTGCATGTGATATTATGGTTTATTAAACCCACTATTTTCAGTTAATTAAATTTCGCACAAATTACTTTTTTTGGTATTTACTAGGTGTAAATGTAAGTGGTGAAAGGATTCTGATTTTCTGTGTTATTTTCTAACATTTTAAAAGTTTGAATGCTTTTTTTTCCTAACAGATACCTCAACAAACCATGCACTGGTTAATTTAAAACAAGTTAGTATTTTGAATAATGTAGATATAACATGCAAAAATTATCTGTACGTTTCCACACAACACAAAAAGTACAATTCATATTTCAGAAATATTTCTTTAAAATCTTTTAAACGTTCAAAAACCTTACAGAATATTTTTACTTTCTAACACGGTAAAATGTTTGCATTACTTTTCTAAAATTGTATATTTGTGACGATGGAAACTGTAATCTCATCAAATAAATTATGGAAACATTTCAAAAACGTTTCAAATGTTGATGATGTCTGTCTTTAGCGAAGCTTTTTTTTCTAATGAAAATTGCCGCAAAAGGCAATTTTATATGAGACCTTATAACCGTAGTTACTGAAAGTTTTTTGTAATTTTGGTTTTGCTTGACAATATTCATTTTCCACCTTACTTATAACTGGTTTCAGTACTTGTACTACTACGGAAGTAATTCTTCTTTCTGCTAGTTCCGGTTACATTGTAACATAACCTGTTAAATCTACCATATATTCTAAAGTACTGTAATGAGATGTTCAATATTAAATTTTTTTCCAAACATTGTGTGTGCAATAATGTTTCTAAAAAATATCGTTGCAATGATAGAAACCGTCTTGTCATTAAATAGATTTCGGAAACATTCCATAAATGTTTCAAACGTTGATAATCTGAATATTCACTGGTGCTTTTTTTTCCAGGTCGACGAATTTACCAATTTCCTAGTTAAAATAATAACCATTGCTTGCGATGTTCATTTCCCTCATAACTAAAGAACTTATATATCTAATTCTTATGGCTATGAGAGTAACTCTTACTGTGTGTTCCGGTCAAACTGCAACATAGGTTCTTGTAATATCGACTTATTATTCCAAAGGTTAGTAAACAGACAGTGTTATTTAGTGAAAAGATTATAATTATTTTGTAATTTCTACTTGTATCTCACTCAATCAACGAAATCTAAATGATGTAAAAAGACTCAAAAAGTTTAGATGTGTAACCTTATATATTATCTTAGAGATTACAACCCCAGAAATACACTGGTTATCATAAATTAAGGAAAAATCACAAAAATAGCGATAACTCTTTCAAAAGTAAGCCAAACCGTGCAAAATTTGCATATGTTGTCCACTAAGAGTAGCTGAGTAAAATTGCAATATGCAAATTAGTGGCGCTGCACTCGGCTTACGTCATCTGCCTGGAGCATAAAAGTCCAAGTTTGAGAGAAAGCACACAAATTTTACTGTGATTGCGACATTGAAAATCTGAGATAGCCAATTCGTAATAATGACCTCTAGGCATCATTTGCCTGAAGAACTACGATGGAGAGCCATCGGGAGACTAGAGGCAGGGCAGAGTCAATCAGAAGTGGCCAGATGGCTAAATGTGAGTCCATCTGTGGTTCATAGACTTTGGAGGCAATTTCAAACCACAGATTCGGCATCTAGGAGGTTCAGTCAAGGACGGCCAACTGTTACGACCAGTGCCGATGACCGATATTTGACATTAAGTGCACGCAGGAATAGAACCGCTACTCCGACACATCTTAGATCCTCTCTTGCTGCAGCCACCGGAAGGTTGGTGTCAACGTCAACTGTGCGCAGAAGGCTCCACGAAGGTGGTCTGTATGCGAGACGACCAGCCATTTGCGTGCCGCTCACATCACGCCATAGGAGAGACCGTTTGCAGTGGGCCCGACAACATGTCCACTGGACGTCAGATCAATGGAGGCCTGTTCTCTTTACGGATGAGTCCAGGTTTAGTCTAGAAAGTGACAGTAGACGTTATTTGATATGGAGAGAACCTGGGACCCGTTATCATCCATCAAACATCCGTGAAAGAGATGCATACGGAAGAGGCAGTGTCTGTGTTTGGGGAGGCATATCCTTAGGAGGGCGCACATACCTCCATGTCTTTCCAAGGGGAACCGTGAATGCTCAGGTTTATCGAGACAACATCCTTGATGCTTATGTGCGCCCATATGCCGGGGCAATTGGTGATTGCTTCCTGTTACAGGACGATAATGCAAGACCACACAGAGCTCGCATTGTTGATGATTATCTTCAACAGGAAACAATTACTCGCATGGAGTGGCCAGCTCGATCCCCGGACTTGAATCCTATCGAGCACGTTTGGGATGCTCTAGGGAGGCGTGTATCTGCCATCAATCCGCCCCCTCAGACCCTTGCCACGCTTGCAACTGCTTTACAAGAGCAATGGCTCTCACTTCCTATTGAACTGATAGACCGCATAATTGAAAGCATCACACATCGCTGTTTGTGCTGTATTGCTTCTAGAGGCAATCATATTCCATATTAAAGGTACTTTTTCTATTGCAAACCGATACTTCCAATTTGTTTATTTTATACATGTGCTAATTTCTATACTACTATTAATGTCTGATAATTTCTTTTTATGTTGTTTAATACCTTACTATGTGTTGTATATTGTGGGTAAGTTTCATAAAATTCCATGTGTAATTTCTTGAGTTATCGCGATTTTTGTGAATTTTCCTTAATTTATGATAACCAGTGTATTTCATTTGCGAAGAAAAGGCTATATTTCAAAGATTACAAAACAAAAACATTTCTGAAAGCATATGTAATGCTCGTTGTGAGAAAAACATGAACTGCTTTTTTGAATTCTAATGTTCTGAGGCACAATAAAATAATGGTGGTAATATTTTTCGTTTTTAATCAATTTCTGTTTGTAATAAATTCCCGCTGAAATTCTTGTTGTTCAAGGTATTTATGATGATAAAAATATAAGTAATATTTGAAATGAGCCTTTCACGATGTTTGAAACTTAAAGGGAATTATCAATTGCACTTTACCATGAATATCCAGTTTGCTTTTTGTGTTGTATGCTGATGTTTCATAGTAAGGCTATATTGTAGATATAAAATACGGAAATATTCTTGAAATATTCTTGAAATATTAAATGTAACTTTTTGTGCTGTGTTGGGCTAAATCAAAACTTAATAGTTGAGCTTTGTGCCGAATTCGGTTGTGCTAACAATATTCAACGCGTGCAGTATTAAATCGACGAATTCATGTACTCTATTTCGTGATCAGGTATTGTGATAGAATTTCGTATCAACTTACATCAATAATTGCCTAAATCTTAATTGAATTTTTTACTGTGTGAGCATTTCTGTTTGTTAATCGGGATGGTAACGACTAGGTCTAAATATTATCGATGTACTTTTTGCAAATTCATGCATAATTATTTTTGACAAGTTAAGACAGCGCAAGGTTATCCTCTCCTAAAGTATCGCTGATGTGTAAATAGATAATCCAATAGGTTAGGTTAAACGAGATGAAAATCACTGGAAACACCAGACGGGAATATTTGTCAATGTCGCTGGGGAGAATGCCAAATAAACCCTCTGGTAGCTTGGGCGCTCCTGCTTCCATCTCTGAAGGGTTTTTGTGCAAGTTTTCGACTATAGCAGGCCTCATCGGTATTCTTGGGTCTGGAAACTTCGTTCGTGGATCATACTGAAAAGAAAAATAAAGCATATTTATTTAAATGAAATATCTTCATTCATTATCACCGTTAATTGTTAACTTAAATTAGAATATTTTTAACGGAAAGTTAACTGGAGGAGTTTAATAACATAAAATTAAGTTGGTGTTTAGAAATGTAAACGGAAAATATGTTTTGTTGGTGTGTATTTAACCAAACTAAGATAAAAAATTAGATTTATATTCATAATTCTATTTTACGTTGTAAATAAACACAATGTAGCATATTACTTATAATTTGTTCCATGTTGTCTTGAGTTTATTATTTAAAAAAACGCCATTAGTGATAAGGACCATTCTCACTAGATGAGATTTTCTTCGCATGCGAACGAGAACCTTATTGGCGAGTTTTAGTGGGTAAATATTTTCCACTAAGGTATTCAAGCCAGAGGCTGAACTATATAACTGAGCGGAATAAATCAATCGTTGTTTGTACCATTCCTATTGGACGATTCATATACCCATTCCAATATAAATGTATTCCTATTGGTAGTTATCTGTCATTGATTGATAATTAATGTAGTACCAGTGGACAGGTAAAGTCCAGTGACGTCAGCTTAGAGGTGAAAAATATCGCAGGGAGTGAGAATGGTTCTTTAAATTGGAAAAAAAAAAGAGTGATGATTTATAGCTAGGTGTTGAACTGGTTGTATTCCTAAACCAGTTTTGCTTGTTCCTGTCTGAGGATGAAAATTCCCGTCCCTATGCAGTGAAAAGTTGTTTAATGTTGAAGAAAATTGAGGTTTATATTTATGTATCGGTAATTTGGTTACGTAGCAAAGTCAACTGGTTAACAGTGGTTGGTTAAGGAGATTGGAAAAAAAAGTTAAAAAAAAAGGACTGAAGTGAAACTCCTTAGGTGGATGAACTGGACTGAGGTGAGAACTGAGGGGAAAAAAACGCTTGATTTGCTTTTTCATTTTGCGAGGTATACTAAACTATGGGAACCATATTTCCCAGATTGCTGCTACCCTCCATATTTTGGGGTCAGAAATCCGAATTCATCATAAAAAAAGATACGTTTATTTACAGATAGTACGTTTTTGTGTCAGATTTCGTAACTTAAAATATCAGCACTAACTAATTGGCAAATTTCAGGTTACCCCCTCGAACTGTTATGATTGTGTCCTAGAATGTGAAGATCCAATCATTAGATCAAAAGTTATTCAAGATGATCCGTTTATTTTTTGTGTGCACTGTACATACGTGAACGTGTAGAATACTTCTTGAAAACGACAAGTCACTCGATTGTGTAATTTACAGTTACTCCATTTTATTAATTACAATAATACTAGTAATTTGAGAATGAACCTTATAGTGGATATGATAATTTGATTTTGCTGTTGATTATTGTTTTTAATTTGGATTTATGGCTAACTAAGCAATTATACAAGATTCAAATTAATGAGAACTTTTCTTAATCATCTATTAAAATTGCATTCTTTGTTATGTAGAGTGCACTTGTGAAAAATGATTAAAAATGGATGAATGCAAGATTTTGAAATAAGAGTTAAGTGACTTTAAGATTATAATCCTGTTTTTATAATGAGGAGACATTTTCATTAGCGACGTTTACACTTTTTAGTTACGCAAGGATAAAAAACGAGTTAATTTAAATAGATTTTTAAAATTACCTTTTGAAGTAGCTGTTTAAAAAACATTCATTTTTAATTAATTTTTAGACATATTTCAGCATTTCATGAAAGATTAAAAGTTATTTCGTAATTTTCTTGAGTTTATAAAGGCATTGTGATGACATAATTCGGAATTGAACTGAAAAAAAAGTGCTTTATTTTTTTTAAAGATGCGCATTTGTTTTTCTGAGAGACGTAATTATTTTAAGAAATTGTCGAACTATTCTGATTGAAAGCATTTTTTGTTTATTAAATTCAAAGGAAATAAACTATGAAAGATAACATTTTATAGGAAATGTTGTTTTGATTGTATTATTAATTCTTTTACTCTCAATCTTGTAATCAGTTTGGGGAACTATTTGTTTATTTTTCTTCATTGAAAATTGTTTTTTTTTGTGTGCACACAATTCAATGGAAACACTGTGCTTATCAGGCAAAACTTTGTATAGTTTGTCTATTGAAAGAACTTCCTAGTTGCAAAGTTCAAGACAGTGTGCATGTTATGGAAATAAGAAATAGCGCAATTCAAGTAGGGGAACTTCTCACTCCTCTGCTTTCTTTTCTATCAAAGACCCAAGCCAAAAAATGTCATAAATATTGACCCAACACATCTAGTTGAAGTAGTTAAAACTCGTAACTACAGTCACAACCACTTCTCCACATGAATGGTGAGGGGAGTTCTTCCTATAGAGAGACTATACAAATGTGTCCACGAAAGCAAATATGTTGAAAGGATTAACTGTGAGATAATTTGGGTGTTTATTTTCTGGAAAGTGGTGAAACATCGTACTAGACTTGTGATATTTACCAAGATATTTTTAAAAAATATAAATTTTTAGTTTTCCATACTTGAAACGTATGAATGAATAATATAACGAAGAAAGATTTTAAAGGCTGTGTTTTTGTAGTGGTCTAAGAAAGGCAAATAAATTTTTTCGCATATCGAAAATAGTTATCAACTGCTTCGTTTTCTGCAAAAAAATTTATAAAGTAATAGAGGATTTTTAACAAAATCAGGAGAAATCTGGCTAATTTTGTCATAACTTTAAAAGTTTAAGGACTGTGTAAGCGGCGCTTTGTAAGAATTTTTTTTGAATTGTTTATCGGCAGTAATGGACAAAAATGCTTAAAATCAAATTTACCAGGCAAAGAGTCATGTATTAAAATATAAATTTTATTACCACTAGTTAAAAAGAAAAAGTGCTAACAAAGTGTCGTAAGACGTAATAATTTTAAGAAATTGTCGAACTATTCTGACTGAAAGCATTTTTTGTTTATTAAATTCAAAGGAAATAAACTATGAAAGATAACATTTTATAGGAAATGTTGTTTTGATTGTACTATTAATTCTTTTACTCTGAATCTTGTAATCAGTTTGGGGAACTATTTGTTTATTTTTCTTCACTGAAAATTGTTTTTTTTGTGCACACAATTCAATGGAGACACTGTGCTTATCAGGCAAAACTTTGTATAGTTTGTCTATTGAAAGAACTTCCTAGTTACAAAGTTCAAGACAGTGTGCATGCTGTGGAAATAAGAAATAGCGCAATTCAAGTAGGGGAACTTCTCACTCCTCTGCTTTCTTTTCTATCACAGACCCAAGCCAAAAAATGTCATAAATATTGACCCAACACATCTAGTTGAAATAGTTAAAACTCGTAACTACCGTCACAGCCACTTCTCCACATGAATGGTGAGGGGAGTTCTTCCTATAGAGAGACTATACAAATGTGTCCACGAAAGCAAATATGTTGAAAGGATTAACTGTGAGATAATTTGGGTGTTTATTTTCTGGAAAGTGGTGAAGCATCGTACTAGACTTGTGATATTTACCGAGATATTTTTAAAAAATATAAATTTTTAGTTCTCCATACTTGAAATGTATGAATGAATAATATAACGAAGAAATCTTTTAAAGGCTGTGTTTTTATAGTGGTCTAAGAAAGGCAAATAAATTTTTTCGCATATCGAAAACAGTTATCAACTGCTTCGTTTTCTGCAAAAAAATTTATAAAGTAATGGAGGATTTTTAACAAAATCAGGACAAATCTGGCTAATTTTGTCATAACTTTAAAAGTTTAAGGACTGTGTAAGCGGCGCTTTGTAAGAATGTTTTTTGAATTGCTTATCGGCAGTAATGGACAGAAATGCTTAAAATCAAATTTACCAGGCAAAGAATCATGTATTAAAATATAAATTTTATTACCTTTAGTTGAAAAGAAAAAGTGCTAACAAAGCGTCGTAAGTTAGAAATTATTTTAATTTTGTACCCATTAGATTGTTAATGTCTGAAAGCGGTTGTAATTTTCATTGGTGATAAATTCTACTTGGCAATAAAATGACAATAAATTCTGCTTATAGCGGCCATTTAAAGGTCAAAACTTGTATTATCAGCCAGCAACGAGCTAGAGTTGAAGTCAGAGTATTCTAACTGCTTGGAAAAGTTGTCGAAATGTTTAATGCGTGAGAGACGCAAGTTACATAAAATGTATTAAAATGAAGTATGAAGTTTTTTAATATTTCCAGTCACTTAAACCCAAAGAAATGCCTCTTGTGTGATATAATGATAGTTTCTTATTTTAACTACCACATCAATATTTAAAATTCTTGAAAAAAATTTAATTTAAATAAATTTTTTTTTATAAAAATATTTTGTAGAATAGTATTGGATTATAACACATTAGATTATATTTGAAGATTATAACCCTGAGTGTGTTATTATCAATGTTATTATTATTACTCAGTTCTCAAAAAACTTTAAAGTCATTAGTCAATTTTACTTGAAGGTTTCATGTATCTTACATAGTTGAATAATCTTTCAAATAAATAAATAAATTGTTTTTTCAAAGGTATTGAAATTATTTAAAAAAATATATACTGCTACAAATTGGGAGTTCGTTTTAAAACAGTAATCTTCATATTTCTCAAATACGCGGATCTAGTAAATAATTAAACGTAATTCCCACTCAAAACTTTTGTTTGGACGTTCTTAATTGGAATTGATATTCCAGAAATGAAGTTCCTCGTCTGGAACTGAGTTATAGACATTGACGACATTTTGAATGTTTTGGATGCTTCGATGATTCTGAAAAGGCAACGAAGTTTGATTGTTTTGGAAGTTGATTTTCTAAAAATTAACATTTAGCTATCGCATGGCTTCATTTTTTAGCATAGTTTTTTACTATTTTAAGCTATTTAAGAATTTTCCTTTTGGGCTTATTGGCTAGCTTGACCAAGGTAAATGTAATAATTCGGTAATGTTACTGTCTCAATTTGACTTTTTGAAAAAGAAAAATATTAATTAACTTTCTTTTATGGGAGTGTTAACAATTTAAATGTGTTCTCAATGCGAAAGTTTAAAAAAATATTGGATCTGTATAATTTTTTTAAACTTAAACAAACTCTTCGTAATGTACTTTATACAAAACATAAACAACTTTATTCAGTTCTACTTGGAAGTTCCATATAGTTTGAGTCGCTAAGTATCTTTATAATGAATCTTTCAAATGATCTAAAATTTTTAAAAAAAAGTGTAAATACTTTCATATATGGGGCATCCGTGTTATAATAGTAACATACATATTTCTCAGATACACGAATCTAATAATAAAATGTAATTCATGTCCACATCTTTCTTTGGACGTTCATAAGTGAAACCTATTCTCCAGAGAGGAAGTTCCTGTTTCTAAACCGAGCTATAGACGTTCGTGACATTCGGAATGTATTGGAGATTTTGATGGTTTTGAGTAGGCAATGGAGTGTGATTGTTTTGGAAGTTGATCTTCTAAAAGTTGTCCCAAAGCTATCTCGTGGCCACGTTTCTTAGCATCGTTTTTTATTTCGAGCCATTTAAGAATTTTCATTTTGAACTGATACTTCTGAAGCTGATTGAATCAGATCGATAAAGTGGTAGGGGAAAAAAAACCCTTTTTCTTCCCATGTACAATGGAAAATATTTTTTCCCGTTTTTGGCTTTTTGTTCTCCTTTTTTCCACTTCAAACGTTCTCACGAGAATGGAACGTTTAACTCCTCCCTTTTTGAATAACGACTTTATTTTTTACCGTTTTTCTCAGAAAGCTTAACTATTTTCTAAAAATATTGTTGTCGCTTCTCTTTGTTTCTTTCGAAAGAAACTTTTTACTTACATTTTGGGATTAAAGATAAAAAGACAGGAAAAGAGGAATGTGACTATTCATGGTACATGATAAAGAGACAAATTTAAATTTTTAATATCTTTCGTTTTATTTTTTATTAGTTTTGCAAAGATTAAAACACTCGAATGCAATTGATTGGAAACTATTTGATGATTATTCTTTGCGAAAAGGATCTGAAGTTTTATATTTGTCTTAAATTGGTGATTGATTTTTCGTTTGTTGTTCTTTTTCTTCTGGCATAGAAAAGATAATGCTACGTTATTAAGTTTTCTTTTTATCAACGAAATTTGTTCTTAGAATCTGGAAATTGCTTTCTTTGCAAAAACTTCTTATCACATTTAAACAGGAGCAAAAAATTACGATTTAAAACCCGTAACTAGAGAATAGATTCTTGAAATCTGCTTTTTCTAATTCAGAGAACTAGGAATGAATTATTTTTTTGCTGTAGTTACTAACAGAATTTGGTTATCTTGTTGTCTTAAGATTAATAACTAAGAAAAAAATTAAACTGCCGATTTCCACATCAATTATATTACAATAAAATGCACAATGCGAGATATTAGGAGCGTCAAATTTCAGAATATTAATTAAAGCTTAAAAAAAAGGTTAAGTTGGCGTACAGCGAATTCTTATCAAAAAGCTGCAGTTGATGCAAGTTGCTTCATGGTAACAAAGAAATTTTATTGTATAAATCGTCAATTATAAACGGGTCAGAGGTGCCATTATGGTTGATCCTTGACTACTTACTACTTATCAAAACTAATAATTTTACATTATATTAGTTAACAGTATTCAGCGTCTCACTCTGTTTTCATTTATTTCATGTTCACCCTGGCCTACATTTCACCAGGAAAATGTTCGAGATCTCATTTTGATAAATCTGGGAAACAATTTTTTTCGTTTTCTGTTGCATGAGAATTTTTAATAGAACATTTCCACATCGTTGATTTCAAATATACGATCGGTTTCTACCTTCAAGCTATATGTTTTTTTAAATGACATTTTTAGTATATTTTTTGACCAAATGTTCAAGCTTAAAAACATTATACGCATCAGGGGGTCATGTACATGTTGCGAAAAGCTTTTAGGGTAGCTGGGGTATATCATCAGGATTAAAATTGCATAGGAACCCATATCTGGAAGCATTATTATACGCCGCTAGAGGCGCTTTTCCATTTATGAACGATTACTCCGCATACTTCTGAACAGTTCAGAATAGGGGGAGAGCCCCTAGCCGCGTATGACTACTTTTCTGTACATATGTTCCTATGCAATTTTAATTCTGAAGATGTGTCTGAACTCCTCCACTTACGCGAGCGATCTCTTTGTATAGATAACGTTTTGAAACTTTCGACCAAAAATAAACTAAAAATGTCATTTTTCTAAACAAAATCTGATTTGAAATCCTCACACCCGAATTAGGCAGGATCAGCATTTGTATAAATGCAACAAAAAAATTCGTTTCCCAGTGAAATCTTTTCTAAACACTCTCCAAAAATGTAAAATTTTTTTGGGCAGTCTGCACAGTAAAAAATTTTTCAAACTGAGTACGTTTAGGTCCTATATATTAGGTCCTATGTATACATGCATCTTATGAATAATGGCAAATTTTAAATTTGGAATTGTTTCTTTACATTTTAATCATTCTTTTAAATTTACCATTTTCCTTAGGTTAGAAAACAAATAACTAACTGTCTAGATATGATAGGTATATAAATCATGTTGAATCATGTGAATCATGATGAATCATGTTTTAAAATATGCGAAAATAGCTTTGTTTCAGTTTCTTTTTAAAGTCTTAAATAATAAAACAAGCATGTGCCAGAAGCACAATCGACTTGTTCTAAAATTTAAGCTGTGCCCCAGGTTTAGTTTCTTTAAAAAAAAAAACTACAGATTTTAAGTCACTTTAGTTCAGGCAAGATTTTAAAATTCAATGTAAAGAATAAAAGAATGGTTGTGAAAAGAAGGGTAGAGTAAAATGTAACCGAAAGCAAATTGAGTTCCTTTAGGGAAAAGGCTTTTAAATTTAAAACATCCTATTTTTTAATTTCATTTAAATGAATATTATTGTCTAAGTATGAGTAAATGTGAGCGAAAGAAAATACACTGTAAAAAATTCCTGATTTAATTACAACAATAAGTACCGGCACTTATGGTGAATCATCCGTAAAACTCATTTTATCGTAAAATCTATTTTTACTGTAAAATATTATACCGTAATTTTTACAGTAATATTTATTAAATTGAAGTGATTCAGTGATTTTGCTGTAATTATTACCGTAAAAATTACGCTATATCAGATTGTTTGTTCCGTAACACGTTCCTGTAAAAACGGATTTTTTAGTAAAATGTACCGGGACATGATTGCCGGTATTTTTTACCGTAATTTGATCCCGAATTTTTTAGTGTAAGTCTGATAAGAAAGAAAATTTAAATTTAGTATTTTAAAGTATTTAAAAAGTATCCAAAACGAACAATACAATATGGGATAGAACTCGTTATAAGTTCATTTTTGAAACTGATAACCACTTTTAAAAATTCGTGGTGGTCAAAATTATTTCTGTAAATCCTGAATACCTGATTAGTAATAAGGAAACCAAAATATTTGTTATTTAACTGGAAGATTAAATTTATATATTTATTCAATGGAAATTAAAATAATTTTTTTTTGTCAAAAAAATTGAAGGAATTTTATTTTATTCTTAATGTTAAGTTAAGACAATTTATTGATCGGTAACTGTCGTTTGCATTATTTAGTTGCAACTTATTGGGATTAATTTTAGTTGATATTAATTTAAAGTATTTATAGTTGGTAACAACACAAACATAAGAACAAAAAAGAATTTATAGTAATATATTATTTAAAACAAAAAAAATATATCCATGATGAAAACGAAAAATATTATAAATATTTTTGCTAAAATTGCCACCCGTTGGAATAATGTTAATCGGTTGACAAAAAACCCCTCAATAGGTTATTATTAATTTGGGGATTAATTTTATGTTAATTTGGAGATTAATTGATGGGATTAATTTTATCTGCTATTAATTTAGAATACTTATAGTTGACACCAAAAATATCACGCATGAACTGAAGAATAAAAAAGAATTTCTAGGTAAGCTATTATTCGAAATGATAAAACTATACTCCTGAAGAAAAAGAAAATATTATAAATACTGGTACTGAAATTAAAATTTTAAAACGTTTAAGCTCCATTAACTGTTGATACAGACAATTAATAAAAAAGATATAATTATAGTTTAATATTAATTTAGAACTACTTCCAACTTTTGTCTTCAATAATATAATTTAAATCCTACATTTTATGAGGATTACTACTAAGTACTTTAAGTACTTTTTTAAACTGGAGGGGAGGTATAAAGATTTTTGAAATCAAGAGACTCAAAAAACTCAAAATTATAAACTGATTTAATTGTTTTTAATACCTTAGCACTATTGCTTATATTTCAATTAAGGTTAAAACTATTTTCAGAAATTCTTCCTGATCCTATTGTGAATCTTATAAATAAGATTTTCCTAATTTATAATCAGTTTTCTTCAGATTGCTGTATACTCCATTAATTATTAATAATATATTAATAAAGTTTTGAACATTAATTTGTTTATAAGTGAAATTGCTATTAAGTTCTTTTGGGATAAGCCTGTTACGTATAAAATAATTTTCAAATAATGTCAAAGTTATTGCTACATTTTCAGTAGTGGTAATTGAGAATTTTGCTAAAGGATCTTTAATATTTTTAATATCAAAATTAATTATGAGGTTCTCACCATCAAGTTAATGTCCTTACCTTTAAATAATTTATTTTGTTTGCTATTGTTTTCAAAATCTTTAAAATAATATTTCCCTTCCATTGGTCTGCACTTCTGAAGGATAATTAAATGGCATTTTTAGTATAAATTCATCGAGATAATTTTTTAAATTACTTATGATTTTAGATAAGGAATTCGGAGCGAAGGCTTGAATTTTGATTCAATAAGCATTAGCTCTTTAAATTAATCACATATAATGACATTCAAATTTCTGGTAACAACATGATTTAGATAAGTGTCATAAATTGGCATCAGTGCTATGGTTATAGTGCTATAGTTGAAAAAAAGCGTTGAACCATATTTTCCAAGAAAAGGATAAAGCGATTTAGATTGAGAAATGATGAATTAGATTTTAAATTTCTCGCATTGCAAACTTACAAATCTAAAACTCGCATTAATGATTTGAAACTGGAAGACATTTTGAAACAACTGTAATTTATATCCAAAAGGAAAAAGAACAATTTCGCAGAAAAGCTGTCTCATGAATTAAAATATAACTAATGAACAATGCATGAAAAATATTTATTAACTTTTCCCTTGAGAGCTACGCTTAAGATAATTTTTGATGTAGTCAAACTGAGTTGGGCAATTGTGGTTCCTCAACTTTGTTTTGTAGAAAATAATTGATTGATTTCTTGTAAATGATTGATTTTCAAGCAATTGAATGCTTGTTATAACAACAAAGTAGGGCAATATTTGATTACTAACAGTCGATTACTTGCAATTGTGATTTCAAGCAAATAACAAATAATTCAATTCGTAAATTTAAGTAATTATACAATTATGGTTGCAATTCTAATAATATTGTGCAAATAATTATTGTTAAAATTGAAATCATAGTTACAAGTAACCATGAATATAAATGTCATTAAAATTAAAGTAAATATGATCACATTAGTAATAAAAGTTTTAAGTATTCATAATCACTATAAGTAATCATAACATTGTTACAAGTAATAATGATTGCAATATTAATCATAATCATATATATTCCTGATTACAATATTAATCACAAGTAATCATAATTGAAATATTAATCACACTTACAAGTATTAAGTATTGCAATGTTAATCAGAATTAGAAGTAATCATGATTGCATTTGTAAATCTAAATAAAAATGATCAAAATCTTTAGTTATGATTACAAGTAATGACTGATTAATGATTAAAGTAATTATGATTATGCATAATCTTTATTGCTACTTTTGATGTAGCTTTATGAGATATTTCCCAGTGAACAGAAATATGTTGTTTCTCCAAGATGAAAATCATGGAGAATACTTGTAATAATGTAATATTAGTAATTGTTACTTGTATTAAAGATTAATATTTTAATTATGATCACTTATTACACTTAATATTATGATTACTTTGAATTAAAATTACAATGCGTTATTAAAATAATTGGGCAACTAGTTTTTAATTACGCGTTATTATACGATGGATAAATTTCTATTTATTATATCCCAAAGTTAAATGAGGTGCTCTTTTTAATAAAATATTGGCGAATCATTAAATTAACAATTTTGAATGATGGAAAATGAATTAAAAGTCATTATTTGAAGTTACGAAAAATAAATTTATAAAGTAAATGATTGAAAATAAGTAACTACAAAATTGGTTTATTTTTTAATACCATAATACACAATGCTGTTAAATCGAAACATTTTATACATTACTTATTTTTGAAAGAACTTTTGAATCAAAATTTTTAATCAAAATAAATAAAAAGTTGTTACAATAAAATCGATAAATACAAAGGTTTATTGTTTTCAGATTTAAACGATCGAGTTCAAACAATTGCTTAATTTCCATCGTTTAAATTCAATTTCCGTTACTAGATGGCGATAACCGAAGCATTGTGATTTCTGAAGGATAAGATGAAAAGCGATTTAGTCGTATTTGGCTGTCAAACATTCTGCAATATTGTAAATACGTTGTCAAACTAGAAGTTAGAGGTAATTTGTATTAAATCCTTAGAATTCGAACACGCGGGTAATCTATTCATTCCTACTAAATTGAAACTCAATTTGCTACATTTGCATGAATTTTGCATTAATCTATTGAAGACTAGAAGAATGTTAGCTTTTTTAAAACTAATTAAATTTCGTACATATAATTTGCTAAATACGTTACAAAATTAAATGCCTTGTAGTATTTATTTTTATTATCGAAATTGCGATCAGAAAATACGTATCATAAAAATCTTTTATAGAAATTTTTTTTAAAAGAATAATATTTGAGTTATTGTATTCAAAAAGGGCTACAGTCTTAATATTTTTTAGGGAATTCTAAAAAGAAACCAAGTTTCTGTTTTTCTTATCAGTATGAAAAATCTGAGAAAAAATTATGTTTATGGTGCAGAGCCCAGATCACAAACTTAATTTTTCAGATTTTTCGTTTTGATAGAAGAAGCAGGAAATAGTTTTCTTTTTAGTTTTCTAGAAAAATAGTTAACAAGACTAAAATTCTTTCTAGAACAAAGCAATTCATTTAAAAAAAATAGTTAGAAATTTTTTAGTGTCGGCTTTGAAATCAGTATAAAATACGTTTTGAGTGGTATTTTGAAATAACATATTTTTTAAAAATGTTTAAAAAGAACTATTATTAGAACTTAGAACAATAAGTCTATGATTTTTTTTATAACTTTCAACGCGATATTGGTAATTTTAATTTAAACAAAGGTCGTGCTTTTAATTACCTTACTTTTAATTAAGTAAATTTTATTTTCGCGTCTTTTGATTATTTTTTGAAATGATAGAAGAAGCAGAAAATATTTTTTTTTTAGTTTTCTTGAAAAATGGTTAGCAAGATTGAAATACTTATTGGAATAAAGCAATTCATTTAATAAAAATAGTTCAAAGTTATTTTTTTAGTGTCTGTTTTGAAATTGCTATAGAAAGGTTTTGAGTAATAATTTAAAATAACGTATCTTTTAGAAACGTTTAAAAAGTACTGTTTTTAAAATAATAATAAGTTAAGTGATTTTTTTTATAGATTTCAAGTCGATATTGGTAATTTCAGTTTAAGCAATGTTCGTGATTTTTAATTACTAGAAAAATCAAGTGAGGGATATTAAGATAAAATTTGTCTTGTCACATCTTGCACTGCTCTGTTCATTCATTTTCGACTAATGCAGGGGGGGGGGAAACTGCTTCAAAAACTACAAAAAGTGGTGGCAAATTGTTTGTCATTCTTCCATTTCAGTCGACTTTCTGTTTTTAAGAGACATTGATTCTTTACCGATACTTTATGCTAATTGGTATCACAATTATTATCAGAAATATCGATAGAATTAGGAAATTTGGTCTCGAATATTATCTAATTTTGGCATAGCTGTTTGTAATGTTGTGATAAGTAATTTGATGAAAATAGTGCAAAAGGAAACAAAATCTATTATTGTTAAAGGGATGATTTTGCAGGAAATCCACAAAGTCTCGCTCTGATGTTTAAAAGCTAGCTTTTTTGTCATTGTGATTTTAGTCTTTGTGTACAAGAAATAAAAGAGGAATTTCGTCTTCCTCCATTTCTTTAAAAAAAATGAAAACAAAAGTACTGGATAATGGAGATGAACAAAAAAAACGAAGTGTATTTGATGGCAAATGAAGGCTATCGTAATCTACATTATTTGACAAAAAGAATGAAAAAAACTATTTCACTTTCTGCAAAAAATGCTTCAAGCAGCACCAAAAGAATAATCAAACTATAAGAAATAGTGAAGTGTACTGTGTCATTCAAAATGGATTTTTATTCTGGGCGAATGAAGGAATATGCTACTTTAAATAAATTTGCATAATAAAAGAGGGAGATTTAGCGAAAATGGCATTTTGGCATACGTCACAAAATTCTAAAGTGGGGTTATTTTAATAGAAACTCCAAGATGAGAAAAATTTAGGTGAATCTTAAAGTTTTACTTTGAATTTCACTAACGCTTGTTTTCTTATTTAAGTTTTAAGCTCATTAACTTTTTTTTAAAAAAAATTAAGAAAAAAAGAGAATGAAAAATATATATTTAACTCTTTGTTACTTAATAATGAGATGATGCTATAGAATGTCCTAATGCTAGAGTTTTCTCATCTAAAAGTAATTTCGCGCTTTTACGAAATGCTTATTATCAGGATTTCTAAGAAAAATGTCTTGGTATTGAAATTACTGAAATCAGATTTGGAGCTTGAGTTTAAGTTATAACTTAAAGCTTGAAAGTTAGAATCTTTTTAAACATGTGTAGTTAAAAAACGAGAAATGTAAATCATTTCCATTACCTAAACCCAGCTATCGGCAATTTTTGTTTCAAGATCTTCACTTATCCCCGATTAATCTGCTGACCCAACTCTCAAATCAAGCAAATCCAAAGTTTGCCGACCATTAGGATCAGCAATTGTTGTCCGACTAGGACTGAAAGCCTATACGCAGAGATGCCAACTGCTCCGGACACGTCAAAATAATTAAAAAAAACGGTAAATAACTACAAAGTAAATATTGCAAATATTCGACTATTTTTGGTTGCTTTTTAAAAGGTACAGCATGACATATCTGCTAGAAGTTGGTGAATTGTATAATCCCTCAAATTATTTAGAAATAGTGGTGGATAAAAATCTACTAAATTGAATTTATTAAACCAAGAATTACAATTGATAAACTACCACTTTAAAATATATATTTGCTGTCCGGAGCAAGTTGGCATCTCTGTATACGTACCAAAACAGAAATAAGAAAAAACTGGTATGAAAGGCATTTCATTGTCGCCATGTTTTCGAGAAACATCAAATTTCGGTAACTACCGAGATTTTTCTTACAATTTCAGCATACATATGAAATTGCTTCTTTCCTGAGAAAAGTTTGAAGAAGAGAATTGATTTACTCCTCTCGAAAACAAGTTAAAACTGAAATGGTTTTACTGCCAGCCTTTTTTTCTTTTCCGCCTTGCTTTAATCCTTTCGCGCCGACTGTCAGAAATACGTGCCAGCATAAAACCATATCAATCAGGGTAAAATGATAAAACTAGCAGACCTGCCAACTTTTAATCCCTTCCATTATCTTTTTTCCCAGTGGTATTAAAATGGAATTAAAACTTCAATTTTTTAAGCAAACAAATACGTTGTATTTGAAAAAAATTAAGTTGACAACCATGACAGTAACGCATATTAATATATAAGCTTAATTTTTGTAAGAATAGTAGGGATCAAAATCATTTAAAAATTACATTTATAAAAGAAAAAATAGTATATATTTACTACCACTTTAAATATGAAAATAAAATCTCCCGCAAATTCCGGGAGAGTTGGCAGGTATGAACTAGTAACCAAAGTAGTCCTTTATCAGTTTATTTGTGGGCGGGGTTTTAATTGTTTGATTTATTTAATTCACCATTACTTTAGTTCAAAATAAAATTATTTAGTTATAATTTGAACTAATATTGATTTGATTTCATATATGATTAGCACGTTCACGCCAGGGTGACCCACCGGTGGGTCACGCTAGATTTTCTCATCTTGGAGGTGCACCGGAGTAAAAACTGGTAACAAATAAATTTCATTTTTTTGTTTTTTTCCGGGAATAATCAAAATCCATAACTACCAATTGTTTTTAACGGATGCAATTTTTATATTTAATTGCTTCTTCGCCGTGGTAAATTTTCTTACCGTGAATTGTTATTGTTGAGAATAGATTAACTCCTCCTGAATATTATCTAATATTCAAAATAGTTCTTCTACCAGTATTTTCTCTTTTCCCGTACCAGTATTTTCACTTTTCCCGGCGTGAACGTGTTAAACTAACAATAATTAAAGTAAAAGCAAAGTAAATCTGTCAAATTTGCATCGCCTACATTTAAGCTACCGTTTTTTATTTATTTACATTCTGATTCTGATTTTGTACGAATGCTTTTATGAATCACCCGTCCCCAAGGGGTTAATCCTCATGTGTCCCGAACACTACTATTTCAATAATGAAAAAAAAAATGCTTTAGTTGAATTTAGTGGATATTTTCTTCTCTTAACAACCACTTTAGTAGTGAAGCGGCAATATACAATCATAGTTTTAAAATTTCTCAAGGTTTTTAGGCCCCACAAGGGGGCCTTTTACCTTTTCATAGTGACTTATTGAAGCATGTTTCTTATTCACAATGTCTCAATATTCGGTCTCAAATAAACTTTTTTTATTAATATATAGTTGTAGACAGAATTAACTTTTTCTGTAATATAAATGCTAATAACAGGGATACTACAGGCGACTAAAAGTGTAAAAAGTGGTGATTGATAAAATCAAAAACCTTCTAATAGGGAATAAAATTTACAACTTTTTCTAACATATTTATTTCAGTTTACTTATTGAAGCTGAAAACAAATATTGTTGTCAGCCTAAGTATGAGTAACTTACAATATATGCCATGGTAGTAGTTAAGAATGAATAATTAAATTAATTAAATAAGGAAAAAAAAAGAGTTTTTACCGCTTTTTGCATTTTTATTAGCTTGTGGCATCCTTGTAATAACAAAACAACTAAGCAATCACGTGAGACGTGGGAGGTTAGCATTTAAAGGGGAAAATAAAAGACAATTTTTCTCCTCTATATATTGTTGCCCCATCTATTTACACGGGGAAGTTGGTTTTACTATGAGCAGAAAAATGCAGCTTGAAATACGGCTCTCTACGTAACTGCCAGTAGATTAAAATTGCTGTTAATGATCTGTACAGTTTAAAAAGTTCACCTTAAACACCAAAAAAAGTTTTATCAATTTAATAAATTTTGAAATATATTATGTTCTTAAATTTAAATGCCACATCTGCAAAATATTAAGAAAATATTAGCAATAATAATTCATTATAATAATTAAATTTTTTTATAGCTTTTAAATGAAAAAATAGTAGCATGTTATACATTTTAATTTGAGAAAATTTGTTATTTAACCCTTTCGCGCCGACTGTCACAAATACGTGCCAGCATAAAATAATTTAATAGAATAATTAATGTTTTAATAGAATAAGATAAAATAATTTAATAGAATAATTAACGTTTTAATAGAATAAATATTTACTGGCTAACTATGTTTTTTCATTGATTTACAACCACACTTCTCTTATAACTTCAGGAAACTAAGAAAGTTCTGCCATTTTACGATAAGATGGTCTGCAAAAGCAGCTATGGCATGTATTTATTTGCATAATGTCTCTTCTAGACAAGTTTATACAACATTCTTCCCCAAGAAAGTTTCATAGACTTCGCTTCGGGCTTTAAATCTGTAAAGGGTTTAATAATGTTTGAAATTAGAACATTTGTTGAGGGCGTTTGTTTAACGAGATGAATTTAAACAATTGTAGTTAACTATATCAAAGCTTTTATACTTGGACACAAATAATAGGAGTATAAAATGTAACGCAAAATACACTTTTGTGAATTATCTCGAAAAAGTTACATTGTATAGATGAGCTACTGCCTGACGAAACTACTAAGTGATAACAAATACAAAGTTGCTAACTGCATACTTGCCAACTCTTACGGTTTTCCCGGAAAATGTGATTTTTATATTTAATGTGGTGAAAAAATTTATTGAATCACATTTTATTCCTCATTAAATGAGTAGGACTTAAAAATGCTTTTGACTACCATTACATTTGAATAATTTATTTGAATAATTTAAACCTATACATGATGGGCTTGCCAGGTCTCTGATAGTGTTTCTAGTTGTTGGCTAAATTTTTAAGAAACACTAACATACAATTTCAAGTTAATTGGCTTTACCGTACCATTTGGAAAACACTTTTTCGAAAAGCTTGAAAGTTGGCAAGTATGCAACTACTAAGGAATGCACTTGGAAAAAATTAAGGAGTGGTAGTATTACTAACATAATTTTTTGTAATATTATGTTTGTATTTACCAGAATATTTTATTTTCCATAGGTAAATCTATGTAGATCAGAAGGTGGTAGATATGAAAATTTATTTCGTTACTGGAAACTGATATTGAAATAATTTTTCATCTTCTTTATGATCAAATTGATGCAGTTATTATTTTTTCCATGTGCGTAGGAACTTTTGGAATGTCCTTCGCTTTTTTTTATTTTTATGTTTAAAGTGGTAATGAGACTTAAAAATTCTTTTAAATTCGTAGACTTATAAAATTAACTTAAAATGATTATGACTACCTCTGTACGCAAATGAATCAATCATATAATCAAAACAAGTTTTGGAAATGATGGTGAGATCAAGTACAAGCAAATCTAGAAATCGCTTGCAGCTAATTCTTCCGGAATTTTTGGAAGACTTCTTTTTTTTTCCAATTTAAATCTTGGATTTATAAATTTAATTTAGAATTACTTTAAAACCTATTGCAGATGAATAAATCAAACATTTATATAAATGAACGATAATTGATACAATGATACCTTTAGGCTCTGGCAAAATATAAAAATAGCAGACAATATTTAAGTTATTAAATCAGACTTAAAAATGTACTTTCTCTGAATAAACGCACTTTTTTTCGAATATTCGAATTTTTTACCCCCGAAATATAGGGGGTAGCCACATTTAGGGACATTTACTCACAATAGCTTGATTAGGAGAGGAGTCCTAAGTTTGGTCCAAAGTTTGTTATTGTTAATTTTATTTTTTACTCATTTCTCCATATTTCAAAACTTTTATAGCGAATTTAAAATGTTTTTCACACAATTTTCCCACAAAATTTGTTTTTTGGAATTGCATTTTTTAAAATTATGTGAAAATTGTTAACCTTACATTTCAAAATTTTTTCGACTATTATTAACACGTTCACGCCGGGGTGACCCACCGGAGGGTCACGCTAGATTGTCTCATCGGGCAGCGCACCGGAGTTAAAACTGGTAACAATAAATTTCATTTTTTAGTTTTTTTCCGGGAATAATAAAAATCCATAAATACTAATTGTTTTCAACTGATGCAATTTTTATATTGAATTGTTTCTTCGCCGTGATAAATTTCCTTACAGTGAATTGTTAGTTGAGAATAGATTAACTCCTCCCGAATATTATCTAATATTGAAATAGTTCTTCTACCAGTATTTTCTCTTTTCCGTCCCGCTTTCAGGCGCAACACCCGGCGTGAACGTGTTAAATAAAATAGTAAAAATAATAAATATGTACAAAAAATTATTTTTTGCAAGTAATTTATTTTGGATAAGCGAATTTCAGAATTGCGTGCAATTTTTTTTAAAATTCGCTTAAAAAGTTCCCTAAATACGCGAAATATTCAAAAAAGTAAAATTAACTTTAAGGGGTTCAGGATTTAGACTGCCTTCCTTTTTAAATTATTATAATAATATTTACCAGATTGTGACTAATTCCCATATTTAAATGTTAAAAATCCAAATCCGCCAAAAAAATGGGCTGTTCATTCAGAAAATATACCTTTTATTTGTCTGATTTTGTAACTTAAAATATCGTCTGCTCCAATTATTTAGTACATTTGAGGTCACGCCTTCGAACCTTTAAGATTGGATCCTAGAAAGTGAAGATTCAATCATTAGATTAAAAGATATTCATCCCTTTTTTATTTTGCCCACTGTACGCACGATGACTATAATTCTTATGATTCTTTTTCACTCCGGATTTTCTGTCCAGTATAGGAATGCGAATAAATTTAGTATCTATCACAATAAAACCTTTAATGCTGTTTTGAAATAACCCATCTACCCATTTCTTGAAATATTAAGTGGTAGTTGATAGAAGAATATATAAACTTCTTTTAAATAGGAACCTATTACCTGTTAATAAATAGGAACCACATCGCTACATTCAAATGAATTCAAGCGCTAATAGACTAATATTTAGAATTCAGGTCAATAGTTTTAAAATCTATAAATAGATTTATTTTGATTTGTAAATACTTTTTTTGTAGATAGGAGTCAGTTAAAATATTTAGTTTCCTCAAATTTTTATACTAAATACAAATAGATTTGTTTTGATTGGCAATTACTTTGTTTGTGGATAAGAGATAGTTAAAATATTTAGTTTCCTCAAATTTTTATACTAAATATAAATAGATTTGTTATGATTTGCAATTACTTTTTTTGCAGATAAGAGTTAGTTAAAATATTATGTTCCTGATATTTTTATACTACATATAAATAGATTTGTTTTGATTTGAAACTACTTTTTGTGGATAAGAGTTAGTTAAAATATTCAGTTTCCTCAAATTTTATACTACATATATAAATAGATTTGTTTTGATTTGTAACTACTTTTTTGTGGATAAGAGTTAGTTAAAATATTTAGTTTCCTCAAATTTTATACTACATATATAAATCAATTTGTTTTGATTTGTAACTACTTTTTTGTGGATAAGAGTTAGTTAAAATATTTAGTTTCCTCAAATTTTTATGCTACATATAAATAAATTTGTTTTGATTTGCAACTACTTTTTTTGTGGATACGAGTTAGTTAAAATATTATGTTCCTCAAATTGTTATACTACTTTCCGGACTGTTCAAGCAATGAAAATGGATAATTTTTTTTTTTTTTAAATGAATGCATGCCAATTTACTTCGCTTTGTAAGGAAATTTCAGATGAAGCAAAATTTGTGTTTTAATATTTGGTTCTCTGTTTTGTAAATTTAACAGAACATTTTTTTATCACAATTAGAATGTTAAAAACTACTGTGTTTAATAATCAATTACTATGCAATATTTTGTTGAAAGTGACGAATTTAAAATTAACTCGTTAATGTCCAATGATGCCGTTTAAGGTAGTGTTTTTTTTAATAAAAAGTAAGAAATGTACTGAGGAAAAAAGCATGGCCAAAACTACCAGAATATGGTTAAATTTACCGTGTTTGTGATTCCATGGAAACACCAAAAAGCACGATAATTTTTACTGAAGAGTTTTGGAAATGATTTTGGTAAAAGCAACAGTAAAATATGGTTTTATAATCTGTGATAAAAGTTTACAAATGTGATAAAATTTGGTAATTTTATCATGGTAATTTAGAGTATGGCATAAAAACCATTTTTTTTCGATTAAATTTGCTTTTTAATTTTGCATTTTCTACTAAATGAGTAGAAATAAGAAGTATGGCTTTGAAAACTAGAATTTTCAGTAAATCGTTACAGTGTAAACGTAGACATTACTAAATGAATGGTTTAAATACTGTATGCTTTGGTTTTATTTTCCAGAACTATGTTCTTTTTATTACTTATTTATATATTTTTAACAAGAAATGTCCTTACTATATAGAATGGTAATTTTAGCAGAATTTTTTTCTCCGTGGGAAATAGTTTTCTATATTCAATGAGTTGGGTTCAGTTGATTTTCCGTCAAAATCAGTATTAAGTAAATATACTTTTATTTTTTGTTTTGCATTTGTTTTTGATGTGTTCCTAGAATGCAAGAACATTAAACAAATCTCAATTAATCAAACCTAAGTTAATCAAACCTCAATCAGTTAATTAGAGTAAATAATAATATTTGTAGAGTTGGTATGGAAGAAGAAACTTGATAAATTTAATTTGATGAGAAAAATACTTTTATTTTATGGCACTTGTGGGAGAAATGATTGTTATTTCATTTTTGAAGTTTCTAAACCTTATATAATTCGTATAGCATCTGAAGCATAGTAACTATTGGAAGTTTCTTAGACTTTCATAAGTTGTATTGTATCTGAAGCTTGGTATCATAACAATATGAAATTCCTAAGTCTTTCATAATATGTATTATATCATAACCACAGTATCATAACTTTTTATAAACTACAGTCGTACAATAATAGCGTTGTAATTTTTGTTAGAAATACTTAAACATAATTTGCTTTGTTTGAAATGGATAACTGCATTTCTGTAGCTGAAGTAGTAATTGTCAAAGGTATTAATGAAGATCGGGTCCTAAAACTTGGCATCATAATTATTTAAAGTATATAAATTTGTATTATATGTCTGAACTACAGTGTTATAAGTTTTGAAATCTCTAAGCCTTTCATAATTTGTATTATATCTGAGCCACAGTATCATAATTTCTTGTAAACTACAGTCGTACAATAATAGCGTTGTAATTTTTGTTAGAAATACTTAAACATAATTTGCTTTGCTTGAAATGGATAACTGCACTTCTATAGTTGAAGTAGTAATTGTCAAAGGTATTAATGAAGATCGGGTCCTAAAACTTGGTATCATAATTATTTAAAGTATATAAATTTGTGTTATATGTCTGAACTACAGTGTTATAAGTTTTGAAATTTCTAAGCCTTTCATAATTTGTATTATATCTGAACCACAGTATCATAACTTTTTGTAAAATACAGTCGCACAATTATAACTTTTTGATTTTTCTTTGAAATACTTATAATTTGCTTTGTTTGGAACTTTAACACTGCATTTCTGTAGTTGAAAGTTCTGTAGTTGTAAATGTCAAAGTGTTTTAAGGAACAAACACAATTTTTTCAGAAATGTTTTATTAAAATGCTAATTATCATAAAGTAAAATGTTTTCTACTGAGAATATAGCATAATATCTCTCATAAAACTGAAATTTATCTAAATCAATTCTTTAAAGCTAACTAAATACAAAACTTTTAAAATCTAAATACTCATTCCCTGCGACAACAATAAAAATTACGATTCATAGAGGCGATCGCTTTCCTAATGCTGTTTTGAGATGCTCGTTTTCTTTTCTTTTAAAACTAGTTATCTTTAAAAAAAATTGATGAACAAAAATAACTTCTTCCTTTGTTTCTTTTAATTATTTCAGTTAACAAAAACATTGTATTGAATATTTTCGTCATGGCATAAAAATTGATTTGAATTTATATTTCAGTGGTCAATAGACTGTTCTGTTGGTTCTAGCATGCTATTGCTACAATCTTGATACAAGTTATTTTCCTTCAATAGAAACTTCAAAGAAAACTTTCGTTGACATGCCTTATTGTGTAAAGTTCTTGTGATATGTTTAGAACTAATTGCATCACGTGATTGATGGTACACAGTGATCAAGAAAAAGACATGAAAAGATACGAAGTTACAATAGGGTAATTAACCTTCCACTGGGCACGCTATTGTATACTTTTTTTCTCTAAAAAATTCCTACTTTTAAATAAGACTAATGAACATCCGTATTTGTATATTGAATACTATTCTTTGTCACTTGAAAGCTCTAGAGTTTCATTTTATAAAATGTAGTTTCGTAGTTCGACTTAATCTTTGAAAACCAGGTTGCATTTTGTTTCTTTCAGACTCAAACTGACTGAAATACACTGATTTCTACTAAACTGCAAAAAATTCCATATCAAATTACGGTAAAAAGTACTGCCTCTCTGGATGCCAGCACTTTTTACTGAAAAATGCATTTTTACCGTTAAATTTTACGGAACAAAAAATGTGATATACCGCAATTTTTATAAAGTAATATTTACAGTAAAATCACTGAATTGTAGTAATTAAATAAATATTACTATAAAAATTACGGTATAAAATTTTACTGTAAAAATGAATTTTACGGTAAAATAGATATTACGGATGTTGTAGTCAGGATGCCAGTATTTTTCACCGTAATTTGATTCAGAATTTTTTTTAACTGTATATTTAGATTTTACTTCATAATGAAGTTAAAATTGTAACAGTTGTAAAGTATTTTTCATTTTGATTATAGCGCTATTCGCTATTACAAATTTATTTGAGATTTTTCTAAAAATATTTATGCTATATGTAACATTCTTTTTGGTGGTTTTTTCTCAAAGGTAGAAATTTTAGTCAAAGAAACTTTTTCTATAAAAACTGTTCCAGTGAACCTAAATTTTGGTATGTATATTCTTTATATTGTATAGAATGATTTAATGATATCATTTTTCTAAATACTTAATCCAAACATTTTTCACAATATAATTGCGATTCTTTTTTGCTGATATTTCAGAAATCCTCGTACATTTCTAAACTAATATTTTCTAAGAAATTTCCATTTAATACCTTTAAAAAAATAATAAAATTAATCAAAAGTGTAAACTTATTTCTAGAAAAAAATATCAAGTTTGCCAAATTTTAGTAATTGCTTCTTAATTATAATGCCTTCTAGCAGCACGAGTATAAGGACTAAGCCGCGTTAAGTGACCCTCTTAAAGTAGGATGCAAGGGCAGTGACAACCGCTATTTGACAAATTAAAAAAGACAGACTGTCTTATAAAAATGTGGAATGAACAAAATAATAATATTAAAAAAATGATTTCGAGTTCAATGAAGAGGAAAATAAGGGACATCTAACGAAAGGAATACAGAAAACTAATAATGCGATAGCGAAAAAAAGAAAAGAACTACGTACAGTAATTATATTAAAGGTACAATTATTTATATTAAACTACATGCAATATAAATTAAAGTTTGAAAAGAAAACAGGAAAGTTTCTAAAACTTCAACGGAAGAAAATCAAGAACACTCAACGAATGGAATATTGAAATCTACTAATTCGATAGCGAAAAAGAAAGAAAATAAGAACTAGGCACGTTTTATTGCTTTATGTTAAATTATATGTAATGCAAATTAAGGTTCAGAAAAAAAAAGTTTCTGAATTTATGGATAAGAAAATCAAGGACACGTATGAAAGGGAATGCGGAAAACTAATAGTACGATAGCGAAAAAAAGAAAATAACTAGGTATGTTTCATAGTTTTATATTAAATTATATGTAATTCAAATTAAGGTTTAGAAAGAAAAATAAAAGTTTCAGAATTTTATGAAGAAGAAAATCAAGGACACCTAACGAATAGAGGACTAAAAACTAATAATTTGACTACGGAAAAAAATAACTAGGCACTTTTTATTGCTTTATATTAAATTATATGTAATACAAAATAAGGTTCAGAAAAAAATTCTGTAAGAGTTTCTGAATTTTTGAAGAAGAAAATCAAGGACACCTAACGAAAGGAATACTGAAAACTAATATTTCGCAAGCGAAAAAATAGAAAATAACTAGCCACGCTTATATTATAGTATTTGTGATACGTTCTATATATTAAATATGTAACACAGATTAAGGTTTAGAAAGAAAACATAAAAGTTTCTGAATTTAATAAAGAAGAAAATCAAGGACACTTAACAAATGGAATACTGAAAACTAATATTTCCATAGCGAAAAAAAAAGAGAAATACATAGGCACGTTTTATTGTTTTATATTAAATTGGATGCAATATAAATTAAGGTTAAAAAAGAAAAAATAAATGCTCTTGAATTTTATGGAGAAGAAAGTAAAAGACACATAGTAAAAAATTCCGGGTCAAATTCCGGTATAAAGTACCGGCACTTTAGTTGAAATATATCCATAAAATCTATTTTTACCTTAAAATATTGTAAAGCAATTTTTACAGTAATATTTATTTAATTGGAGGAATTCAGTGAATTTGCTGTAATTATTATTGTAAAAGTTACAGTATATAAGGATTTTTGTTCTGTAACTTGTTCCGGTAAAATTGGATTTTACGTAAAAAGTACCGGCACCCTGAGTACCGATACTTTAGAAGTTAAAATAACCTAGAGCACCTGTATATTTTACAGTAATTTAATCTGGAATTCTTTGGAGTACACCTAACGAATGGGATACTAAAAGCTAATTCAGGAATAAAGAAAAAACCTGTTTGTTTTCCATTAACTTACTGGAATTATAAAAATAAGTAGCAATAAGTAAATTTGCTAAGAAATTGCAATTGAGCAAGTTAAGATGACTCCCGTTAGCATGCCTAGTGAAAGGTTAAAGAAAATGATGCAGTTTGGTAAACAGCTTTCATCTACGTCAACAATATATTTCTCCAATATTTAACACAACAAGAAAATGCTCTAAAATACACGTAAGTAACAATCTAAAAAGGAGCATCAGCGCTCTTAGAAAATATTTGTTCGTACCATAATGGCTTGTCTTGAATGTCATGCAGAAAATATCTAAAATATTGGAACAACTTCGGGAAGTGCTCAGGTAGCAACTATGATTGGAATTAACTCACTTTTAACATAGATTTTCAACCTTCATATCATGATCTAGGGCTAAAATGTAGCTTATAATTTAACATGCCTGGAATCTATGTGCAGTTAAATATGTCAAACTCTATATTTCATATTTATATTCTATTTCAATAATAAACCACTCTTTACACAGTCACTTTAATACACAATCCTGAATCCAATCATCAAAAAAATTCCCCACGGAAGTTGCAGTTTCTGTTAGTGTCTAAGCTTGTAACATCTTTCTATTGTTCCATTTAGGCCAAGTTGGCGAGAAAAGAAATTTGCATGTCTTTAGAATGATATCATCTGGCATTATTGTTCTTTTTAAAAAAATTTTATTGTCTCACTATGAAAGCAATCAATTAACTACTAAATTTTCACTATCCCCCAATGTATCACTTATGTGAAGATATATGATCCAATACATCATATTGAACGAAACAAAACACACAGGAAATAAAAGTCGAGAATATTTATCGATGTCACTTGGACTAACTCCACACATTTTGTTGGTATTTTTTCCAAACAGGGCTTCCAGTTCTGGTGGTACAGTGACTTGAGCATCTGGAATCTTCTTCAGTCGAATATCCTGAAGCAGATAGAGAATACTACCAATTACTTTTCTCTTTAAAAATATCTTCGATTACTGCTTTGTCAAAAATTTCAGAAACCCATGTATTGGAAGTTTTAATTCTTATTTATCTCGATCAGGTTTAACCAGAAACTTTCTTCAACTTTGATGAAAAGAAATAAAAAGAATTTAGAAGGGAAAAACTTTTCCTCAAACAAGAGCTAGTCTTTTTTTTAAAACTAAATTATTTTGTATTTTCTGAAAAAAAAACTATTTTTTATCGACGTCATACTTAAAATTATTTTTTTAATTAAATTAGTTTGTATTTTCAAAAAAAACAAAACAATTTCTTTATCGACGTCATGTTTGAAATTATTTTTTTAATGAAATTAGTTTGCATTTGTGAAAAAAAACTTTTTTTATCGATATCATTTTTGAAATTAATTTTTTTAATAAACTAAACATATGTTTCAAATTAAAATTGTTTTACAAAAATTACACGTAACAGTCTTTTGCATTTACATTTAAAAAATGAAAAATAAACCCTATTTTAAAGAAATATTAATTTTAAAATAAAGATAACATTTCGTCTTTCGTCAAAATTTTCCTGTACTTTCACTGGTGAATCAAAGAGTTTTAGTGGATAGAGAACATTAAATTTTCGTTAGAATACAAATAGAATTATTATTTAATTTCATTCTAATGGTGAAATCATTATTTCATGTAATATTTTGATAGTAAGTTTCGTAGGAGAGAGGACTATTTACGAATTACTTAATAATTACTTGCAGTTATCTTTTATTGAAGGAGAATATTTTGATTTATAATAATATTGCAGATGCATTTTCTTTATAAGAATTTTCCAGCCTATTAATTGTAATTTTTAAAGTTAAAACTAAAAGTTATTTTTAACCTAAATGCGGAGGCATTTTTTACTTCTTTCTATTTTAAGAGGAACATTTACTTTTTTTCTGTATTTTGTATAAATAATCTGTAGGTTAAAATGAAATTCTCCATCATCCCTTATTGCTTTGAGGTTTAAAAAGCAAAACCTAAAAGAAAAAAAGAATCCTTTTCTGTTTGGATCTGAATTCTATGTCCTTTTTTTAGAATTTGTACGCATAATCTGTTGATTAAAATCTTCATAATTATTTATTGCCTTGAGGTTTAAAAAAAATCATTCTTCTTTTGAATCCAAATTTTGTGTTCTTTTTTAAATTTGTATATATAATCTGTAGGTAAAAATATGGCTCATAACTTATTGACTTGAGGTTCAAAAAGAAAAATTTAAAAAAAAAGGAAAAGGAAAATCATTTTCCTGTTGAATCCGAATTTCATGTGCTTTTTTACATTTTGTATTCATATACAATCTGTAGGTTAAAGTAAAAATCTCCTTCATCACTTGTTGCTTTCAGGTTCAAAAATCAAAATTAAAAAAAAAATTTCCTTTTGGATCCAAATTTTGTGCTCTTTTTCATATTTTTTATGCATATTTTGCCGATTAAAATCTCCCTCATCTCTTATTGGCGTGAGGGTTAGAAAGAAAAATTAAAAAAAAAAAAAAAAAAGAATAAGGAAATCTTTTTTCGTCTAAATCCGAATTTTGTGCCTCTTTTATATTTTGTATACATGTGTTGTTCTGCAGGTTAAAATGAAAATCTCCATCATCCTTTATTACTTTGAGGTTTAAAAGGAAAATTTAAAAAAAAAATCCCTTTCCTTTTCAATCCGAATTATATGTTCTTTTTTATATTTGCAAACATATAATCCGTAGGTTAAAATAAAAATCTCCTTCATCACTTATTACTTTGAGGTTTAAAAAGCAAAATTAAAAAAAAATTATTTTATTTGGTAGAAGACAGAATGCAAATGCCAGTAAGTAAATCATAAATTATTAAAAAGAATTATCTTCTATCTTTAGTCTAGTGTATTCTGAATCGGTTAGAGCCAACACTTTTAATATTAGACTAATATTAGTCATATTATTATATTGTGAACATAGAATGCACTGCAGGTGAGAGGAGTTTGATATTTTAATTTAACACTTATTTTCCATTGATGTTAGTACATTATTAATCATCTAGGGTTAATTTGTAAGTTTATTTAACGTTGTTTACTTTAAAATAACTTCTGGAGGGGAGATATTCCAAATTAATCATAATTGCCATACTATAATTTGAATTTGGTCTGCCCTAATTCAAATAATTTCAAAATATTTCAAACGAAATGCATTGTTAACGGTAATCCTCTTATTTTTGCCTAAGATTATTTTTAAAAAATGTAAAAAAAAGTAGCAAAATGTATTGCATTTTTTTAATTGCAATGCATGAAATGCATTGTCGATTTTAAGGCTATTATAAATTCTTTCAGAATATATTGATCATAGGTTGAAGAATACTGGTTAAATGTACTGGTTGAGCAAAAAAAAAAGTGAGAAAAATGATATTTTGGTTTTCTTCTTTTCATTTCTCTGCACGTAAGTTCTTTTTTTTTCAAATAGTAACTTATATGGCATTTTATCTGTTGCTAAATTCTATCCGGGCAAGCTCAAGGCTTTCTCAAGCGAAAAAATCGTGAAATATACAAAAAAGTTAACAAATATTGATTCTTTCAAACATAATAAAATGGCTTTAAGCACCATAAAAACATTTCTTCATTTTTTATCTGCTCTTTTTTTTTCATTTCTGCTGGAGAGTTGAGATTGATAAAATAAACGAATTCTTCTTTTCTTATTGGTAAAAGAGATTAAATATATCAACACTTCTTTGTTTGTCAAAAAACTTCTTGTTTCATTCAATAATCCACTTTCTTTTCTTTTTCACCTCTAATAAGCTTATAGTTTCATTTCACCAAATATTTTTTCCTTCTTAGTTACAATTGCCAATATCTCTAAGCCAACTGAGTACATATATTTTAATTATTTATCAGCATCAAATATATTTTTTATAAATATCTCAACAGATCACATATATCAACTGACTAATCCATGAATTCGATATATTTCCAAAGTTTATTTTTATTTCCATATGAATCAACTTTTATCGTTCTATTGAAGTAAAAGATGAAAAAAGTCTAAATTCATAGTTAGTATTAAGTTTAAATACAAAAATGGCATGAATTTTCAGAAAATGAAAGAATCGTATTTTATATTCTTAATTCTTCAGTTGCAAAAATTATTGATCTCATTGATGTAGCAATTCATGGGCTTATAAAGTTTGTTATACATTTGTTTTCTTGCTCTTTCTTAATTCTATTTTAAAATTATATTTTGAAGTATTTGCTAGATATAACTTCCATACAGACCTGAAAATGTAAATTTTCTTTTATTAACCAGTTACCCGCAGACACTAATGACTTAGTAGTCACTTTTTCCTCAAAGCTATTGAGTCGGTGACCGATATCGATAGGTTCTTTTATTTTAATAGCCACTTTTTGCGAACTTTTTTGTTGTTGCTTAGACTAAATTTATTTTTGAAACAAAACTCCTATTGTAAATAATCTGCGGCTGTAAAAATTCAATTCAACAACAAAAATATTATAAATATGTGACGAAATTTAGTACTGACATACTGACTTTAAAGAACTGAATGTAAAAATATTTTGGGAGGCAAAATACATTTAATGTAATTATACATTACAACTTTGAAATGTGGGAATTGTTATAGAACTTTCCCCCCGTTTAAATCTTTCCATCACAAATTAATGGATTCTGAGGGATCAAAATTTTGAACTTTGACAATGAACACTTTAATGATAAAATTGTTTTCTAGAGTCTCTTTTTACAATGATGTACTTTTATCATTAAGCAATTTTTTTAAAAAAAAGTGATGGAAAAAAGTGACCGGCTGTTTATTTAAGGCGCCACTTTTTTTTGTTGACTCGCCACAAGGCGACTGGCGAGTGGTAGTTTTCAGATCAACTTCCATACGTAGCATTATGGTATTTTGAATTTCTTTAAAATATTTGCTGTTAAAAAATAAAATATTTACTTAATTTTTAAATACGATACTAAATATTTTGTGAATTTAAAAAGCATTATTATTGTTTAAGTATTAGTAAACAAATTAGACTGAGAGAGTGAAAAAAAAATTTGATATAGCCTATCTGAAACTGTAAGTTTTGTTCAAAATAATTGTTTAAGAATCAATTACATTATTAAATTAACATTTTACTTATTTCTTTAACTGATAAATGTCTGCAAGGGAAAGGAGCTCTACAGAAAGGGTTTCTAAAGTTTGACAATGCAGTGCTTTATATTAACACAAGTAGACTACAGAAATGCAGGGAAACATGTCAAAATTAATAACAAGAATACACAAAAACATGCTTTACATACATATAATATCATTAATGTCAAGTGTTAATTTTTATATTATTTTTTGGCTGATTATAATTCAAATATTTACAGAAATTATAAAACTATTTGTGCCATGTTAGTTTAATAAATTTTGTGCCATACTATAAAAATATTTGTGAAAGTAAACTTTGAAAAAATTACTTACTGTTAGTTGCAGCTCTTAAACACTATTGTGGTATCGGAAATTGAAGCTATCAATATAGGTTTTAAGCAATTTTAATTATAAAAATTATGAAATATTTCGTTTATGTAAATTGCAGATCTTAAACAATCAAGTTGTTTTGAAATATATTAATACAGTTCTTAAATATATTTATAAAAATGGTGAAATATTTGCTATATGTTAATTGCAGCTCGTAAACACTATTATGGTATTCAGGATACGATACATTAATTGCACATACTTGAAAAAAAATGAGACGATTGCTTTTTAGAAAAACGAATTTGCTACTTCGATGTATTTATTAAATATTGATGCAATTTTTGAAAATATACGTTTCTGAAATGCATCATTTTAAGTATTAATCGCTAAAAGTGGAAAACAAATTCTTTATTCATCAATATTCATTTCTTTATTAATTCTATTCTTGAGCTTTTTGAAAGCTTTTTGAACATTAAAAATTTAGTTTCTAGAGTCAATTATATTTTTTAGGATACGGTATCATTCTATAGCGTTATGAACAAAATTATGAACTTTATTATGATGATAATGACTCTACACTTTTCTATCATAAAATATATATATTATTAAGTTAGGATTATTTTGTGTTAAAAATAATTAATTAGCATCGCCCTTTAAGAACTTTTGAGAAATTGCGAAAATGAAATTAGATCCGTGGTTTATAATATCAAAATTAAGCCCATTGTTAAATTAAAAAAAAGACTGAAAAATAATGACTTTTCACTTTTCTATTATAAAATATATATATTATAAAGTTAGGATTATTTAATATTAAAAAGAATAAATTAGCATCACAGGTTAAGAACTTGTGAAAAACTACAAAAAGGAAATCAGATCTTCGGTCAATAATATTAAAATTGAACCCAGTGTTAAAATTAGAAAAAACTTTATTTTTCTTAAAAAGCAAGAATCATGTAAATGATAGCAAAATAATTAAAATTCTCTTTATTAAAGTCAAACTGCTCTGACTGTTTTTTAAAATTACTTCTGAAAATCGTAAAGAATTATAAAAAAAAAACTTCGAAATTCATAGTTAATAGTAAAGAGAAATGAAGAAAGTCCAATTAAAAAATACAAATTATAAGTTGAAATTTATGAAGTACATGGTAATCCAAAAATAATAGGAGAGATTTGAATTTAAATGTAATTTTTTCGCATTTTTTACAATCGATTGTTAAAAGGAAAATAAAAAAGAAGAAATCTTTCAATGACATCCAAACGATTTCATTTTTATAAAGTAGAAATGCTTCTGTCTCAGTTCAAGACTTCACTATAAAATAAAAGGAAATACTTTCATATAAATACTTAATTGTAAGAGTTTTAAGCATTTACAAAGTATAAGAAACTATTTACAAAGTATATGACTCCTAAACTAACAATAGGATTTGCCACTTTTAATAAAAAAAAACAGTTTTAGATCAAATGCAATACAAATCAATAGCAAAACACTCAATAAATTTTTCAATTTAATTTCGTGTGTGATTATTTTTTAAAATTGTTATGGAAATAAGAAAAAGTGAAAAGCACTGTAAAATTAAAAAAGACCCTTTTAATGCAGTTGATTTTTAATTTATTTATTAATTTATAATTTTTTGACATTTCTTTTTAAAAAAAGTACTGTTTAATTTTTAAATTTCTGCCTAAAAAAATAATTTTGCTTCTTTTCTTTCTTCTTTTTTTTTAAAAATTCTAAAATATGCTTCCATGATTTATAATTAATTAATGTAACATTGTGTAATTTGTGTAATGTCTTTTTCAATCACACGACTAAAAACACTTCCTACTTTTTTCAACTATCCTATATCTAGCTTAGGGCCGGCCAGGTGGGCCGGTCACCGTGCCTGACTGTGAAGTCGATGGTTGCGGGTTCGAATTCCGCTTATAGCATGGATGTTTCTCTTTGTGTGTTGCTCTCTATTATGTGATGTGTGAATGCCGCCTACCATATGAACGGGTATCTGTGGCAGTGTGGCGTGGGTAATGTTGCTCGCCTCCGTGATTTAATTACCACTGGGTAACGTTAAATGAGTATTACTTCCGGAATCTTCCGAGGTGATGAACGGAAGTTCAGTGCCTGCCGTTAAAAAAATATCTAGTTTAGGTTTTTCATAGTTATAGTTGAAATTTTTGAGTGGTCTGTATAAAAAACTATGGTGAAGAATTTCATAAGAATTAGATAATAACATAATCTACTTACACAGACAAAATAGTTTTAAAAATTACAGCTAGATGACGTTTTATAGTATTATATGAAGCATAAACAAATAATCACAATTAATGTACAAAACATTTTTCTGTTTATAAGATATATTCAATAAGATTTATTCTATGTTGACTGATACTAACTGAAAGCTTGAAATAATACGTTCAATAGTTAAAAGTAGTATATGCTGGTAAGTATTACGAACAGAATGGGGCGTTAAGCTGGTTTGAGATAGATATGATAAGGTCATGGTAGACCAAATCTTGGAGATATCCCCTCAACTATAAGTTTCTTCAATCAAAGTCAGGGTATCTGGGATGCCATGCTGCAGATAAATGTTGAGTGATGATCGCCATCTAGTGTTGATTTTCGGAATTATTTTTTGCTGCTTGACAAAATTCTCATCGTTTAACTCTGCAACTACTCAATTTTTATGTAATTCTTTTGTCGCATTGTTTTAAAATTGTTTACTCACAAAGACCAACTTTAATAATGGATACTTTATATGCGTAAAACAGTAAAATAATGTTTTTATTATAAAAATAATACAGTTTAATTTCGTGTTTCTAACCATAAATAGTAATTAAACCAATATCTTTCTCCACTAAAGAAAAGAAAACACATTAAATAACAAATTAAAAAAAATCGACACTTAATTAATTTGTCGTAAAGGTAAATATATTTGAGTTGAGGTATTTAGAGTGAACAGTACTATTTTCAAGCTGAAAAAAAATTATTATCACTGATATATGCTTAGTTTGCTTATAAAGAGAAATTAAAGAACACTGCATTCTGATATAAATGTTTTTTCTGAGAAAATCCATCATTCCGTGATTCAATTAATTCTATCTTCCGTTTACGCGATAAATAATCTAAATGGAATCGTTTTTTCTCTCGAAAAAAGCTTTAATAGAACTTGACGAACTATTTGAGTTTTTCTTTCATTTGTTTAAATAGTTTTCTTTGGAAGAATTTCTACATTGTTTCGAATTTTAAAGTTAGACAAATGCTTTTGAGGATTCTATTTTTTCCCCTAGAAACTTGAAAATGTTTCTTTTGGAGAAAAATCTGGATACTTTTGATAAGATTCTGAACAGTGATTGGTTGCAGAATTTTGCTTTCTTTTTTATCACTTTACTTGAGTGCAATGTCGAGAGCTGTTCAGCTTACTTTTAATAATAGATAAGCCATGGAACAATTTCATTTGTACGAAAAAGAAATGTCCGTAATGTGATGAAAGGGACATTAGTAAATATATGTTAGTTGTTATTGATGAGAAGTATACCTCTGAATTTGAAGTAGCAGCAGAAAAAGCTCCTGTTTCATTTATATAGCAATCTAAACTTTATTCCGTTGGTAGAATTCTATAACTATTATTGCTATTATGTTTTAGATAAAGTAAATTTATCCTTCCAGGGATTTTGCTAGAGTTAAACTGCAAATAAAGAAGATTGTAATCAGAAACCTTTATTTGAAAATTAAAATTCATTTTGCTTCTGAGAAGAAGGTAAAGATGGATATCGATAAGTAAATACTTAAAGAACATAGCATATAAATTTATCTTTTGTAACGTCAAAAATTTCTTTGCTTCTGACAAATAAGATATTGAGGCCTTGAGTATTGTTTCATTCATTTAATTATTGATTCTGAAGTAAACGATCTCAGTTTTTCTTCACACTTGTTTTACGCAAGCAGATGTATTTTGCTCTTATATGTATCCTTCAGACACCATCATCCTTTTGGCTACTGCGGGCTTCTTGTTTTTCTTTACAAATTATTTACCCCTATTTCTCTTGGGAGCTATGTTGTTTTTAAGTATTCCTTATTTATGTGCCACCCTGACCAGGTGCATTGTGTTTTGGGTTCGCAAAACATGTTGAAAGTTTGCCCATTTCTTCTATAAAGCAGAAGAAGTTATCATTTTCAAATATATTTCAGTGTTTTTTAGAGTTTTTCGTTTCAAATCAAAAGCCTAATTCTTAGAAAAGCTTGAAGAATGTAGCTCTCAGATTCAACATATCCAAACTCTGCTATCTCAAAAGAAAAAAAAAATGGATCGAAATCCAGCAGCAAGGGGAAAACTAAGGTTGTGAAGATTAGTTAAACACAGCAGAAAATCCCCAAATGAAAGCTTGGTGTAATTTAGAGAATTTATTCGTTTCATTTTTCAATAAACTTAGATTGCTACATGTTTTTACCATTCTCTGCCCAAAAATTATGACAATATGTGTTTACAACATTTAACTACTTTTTTTTGTTTCCTCTGCTGTGGTTTTCGTTTTGTAATCTTGGACATGAAACAATCATACTATTTAAAAGATTATGATATGTTATGGACATATATTTTGTTAGACAATTATACCAGCACGTATAAATTCAGTAGCTGTTTTAAATTTACATACAAAGCTAATTTTAAATCCAAAAACCAATATTACCGGCTTAAAATGCTTTTGTGGTCCGGCATGGAAAGAGTTGTGTTTTGAAATTTATTTTTCTCTTCATAAGAAATGGTGTATAGTATTCTTCCTTTGCCCATTTACATAACCTCTAAATGGATTAATAAGTTTGTTCGTTAAGAACACGAAAACATTAATAATAATTAAATAAATAAATAATAAAATAAATTCAAATAAAGTGCACCAACGTGTTTGGTTAAACTTATTTTAGTTCTCAGTTTATTATTTTTTATTAAATGTTTTATATAACAACGATAATTTTGAAAACTAGATTTACGAGTAAACCGTTACCACATGAACGGATTTTCTTAAAATGCGATTTTGACGTAAATTAAAACCAGATTGCGTGAAAGTGGCAAAAAAGAGAAAAAAACAACAAGAAAAATGTATGATCAAACTACCAGAATATGGTAAAATTTATCATGTTTCGGGTTTTATGAGAGCACAGCAAAGCTCGATAATTTTTACAGAAGCACTTTGGCAATGAGTTTGGAAAAATTAATAGTTATATATTGTTTATATAAAATGTGTTAGAATTCAGTACTTGCTGCAAAATTTAGTAATTTAATCATGATACCTTAGAGCATGGTATAAAAACAATTTATTCGGTTAAATTTACTTAGCAGTTTTGTATTTTTTACTAAATGTGTGGTATTAAGAACTATAATTTTGAAAAACAGAATTTCCGTTAAAACATTACCATATGATCGAATCAATTACTAAATATATGGTTTAAATACCCTTTATTTCGGTATTTATTGCCAGCATTATGTTTTTTTTAAATGTCATTACCATAGAGCACGGTAATTTTATCAGAATTTTTTTCTCAGTGTACCAACGATGATTTTTATAGCACGTTCAAAGCAAAATTAAAGCAAATAAAGTTTCTTTTCCAAAATGGTTGAAACATATTATATGATTTCTTCCGATACCTTAAAAACATTTTCTTATTGTTCTGCATTATTCAAAATTCCAGTTTTTAAGTATTGATAAATTCACTGTCACTGTATATAATTACAAGATGTAAATATTAGGATTAAACTAAAGGAAGTCGGTACTGCTTACATAAATAATGCTAAAATTGATATTTTTCAATGTATTTTTTGTAAGAAACAACTTATGATATCGCTTTGAAATTTTTTTGTGATATTCTCGAGATTATGTATAATGTTGATAATGTTTTAACGTTATAATGTTTTAACGTTAAAAAGAATACTTTTTGAGTTATGAAACAATTGTGATGAAATTAAAAGCTCTCAGCTCATAATTTTTTAAAATTTTTTTGCAAAACTATTTACTAACAGTTATTACAGAATAAACATGTTTATGTAAATATTGTGTGACAAAAAACTAAAGCAATATTTTGCTTAGATGTTGAGAAAAGCTACATCGAAAAAGGTCACTTTCAATATCATTGGTATATGCTCCAAATTTGCTCCAAACAATAATCCAAATGTTGTTGATATTAAACACAGAAATTTTTGAAAGCTTTCATTCTATTTTAAGAATTAATTTTTATATTCGAAACTTAAAAAAGCATTTATAATGTTTTTTTCAAAATATTTTATTAATTTTTTTAATTCAATTTTTGAAATGTTTTTGAATTTTTCAGTTTATTTTTATTATGTTAAATTTTTTATTCGAAGTATTTCGCAAAAAAACAGTTCTAATTGATTGAAGCATGCGTAATTTTACACTGTGATATTGATTGACCTTTATATTGATAAATTATTTAAGCTAGGGAAATTTTAAAAAAGTAATTTAGTTCTGTGAACATTGACATCAACATTGAGCATCTAATTTAGCTATTTTTAAAATAAAATTCAAATAGAAAGTAAATAATCATTCAAAATTTTTTTACTTGGCGAAAGTTGGGAAATAGATACGATGTAGTTTAAAAGTTTTTTTATTTGAATCTAAGAGATAATTTTTTGTAGTTTTAGATGGTTTAATAATTCTGAGCAATGCCGTAAGAAAAAAAATAGTTAAGGTATTATTATCGGCGTTTAATAAATTTATTTAAATATAAGTTAAGTAAAAAAGAAATGAAATATGTCAAAATATTAATTTTTTTATTGATGTCAATAAATTTCTAAAATAAGAATCTCCATTGTTTAAGCATTTTAAAGTTGAGCAAGCATTTTTTATCGATTTTTCTTTCTTTTTCTTTTTTTCCGTATCCTGGAGACATTTTCTATGGAGGAGATATCGGTATTCTCCATAAGATATTGAACAGTGATTGAACGTTCATTCGTGTTTTTACAATCTTATCATCTTATTTGAGGAGGACATAAGAAATATCTTCGACTTACTTGCCGTGAAAGATAAGGAGAAAAAAATGTTCGATTACAAGGTACACAGCAAAAGATAGAAACTAAAGTCTTTGATGCATTATGACTGTCAACTGATTTTAAAATGCGAAAATATTTTAATGAAATTTTATATTCAAAGCAAAAGTCCATAGCTTTTTGTTATTCGATTGAGCGATTTTGATTTTCAATAAATAAAAATCGCTATCTTTAAAGTCAGTCAAGTTTTGACGTTTAAATTTCAAATTTATCATGTGGAATTAAATGTAGAAGCAATCCGTATTTAAAAAATAAACTTTTCCTTTCTTTAAATTATTTGACTTAATCCAATTAAATGTTTGAATATACATACACACACACACACACATATATATATATATATATATATACTTTTTTAACTTATTTCTTGAGTTCTATATACTTGTAGTTAATGCGCAGTTAATAAAATTAATTAGTTTTCTTAGTTTTTCTCTCCTTCTTTTTATTCTTTATTGTGCGATTTTATATATATATATATATATATATATATATATATATATATATATATATATATATATGCTACTTAAACAAATTGTTTTCAACTAAATTTTGATTTTTTTTAATTTTAAAAGCTTTGTTATCAATATCTTACGAAAAATATTTTAGAAGTTATATTTTTTTCAAAACTTCCCGTTAAAGAAATTTGATGATTCTACCATTGATGATTATTTGATGATTCTTTTGAATGATTCTACCATTTATCTAATTAAAGAATCAAGGCTATTTCTTGCTATGTAATACAAGATGGCAATAAATAATCTATAACCTACTTAAATAAAAATACTAAACACTGATTACCTACTTGGTAAAAAGGATTTTTCATTTGAGCTATAACCCCTTTTTGGGCAATATATTGATGAGTAATTATTTCACCTGGATAAATTTAAAAATTCCTGAGGTAACATTAATATTCAAAGGGTTAAAGTTTCTTAATCGATAAAGCGAAAGCTTATTGTTTAGACACTTATAAAGACATATTGTTTTATTTATTTCCAATACGCAACATTTTATCTATAATTTTTTGATTTTGAATCACTTTTGATTCACAAAGCAATGCAACAAAAATTATTGCATAAGAATCAGAACTTAATTATTAATAGTATTATCTTTATTATAAATGTTTTGTAGCTATGAAAAATATAGTTCATTAGTCGAGTTGGTCATATTCTATTATTGAAAAGCTCAGGATATATTTAGTAATGTCTCATCAATTAACGAAGCATTTAATATTGAGGCAATTGTTGAGTAATATAATGTTTACTATGTTAATATAACTATGTTATAATATTAACTATCTTACTATAAAATGTTAACTATACTGCTGTGTTATAATGTTAATTATGTACTATGTTGCAATGTTAACTATGTTATTATGTTAATGAATATTATATCTACCCTTCCAAGTGTTAAAGGAAATTGTAATGACTATTTTAGTTCCAGTTTCTAAATGTTTACAAATAGTAATTGCTTCTGATTTAGTACTATGATAGTAATAACAGCATATCTCTCATATTATGGTAACTAATTTATTTTTTCTTTTTCAGTCAAGTTGAATATTTTGACGTAGTTACAATTATTAAAATCTTATGTTTACTGATCCAAGTGTTAAAGTAAATTTTAATGACTATTTTAGTTCAAGTTTCTAAATATTTGCAAAGTCATTACCGCTTATTTAGTTATATGATAGTAATAATTCGAAATAGCAAATCTCTCATATCATGGTATCGGTAACTAAATTTTGTGGAGTTTCTGCTTGAAGATATCTATTGTTAGTGGTCTAAATCCATGTAAGGGATGATTGATGATCATTAGTTCAGCTAAGTATAGAGTTCCAATAGTTCAAAATCTGTTTTATGGTCGTTGTTATTAGATGTAACATCAAAGGTATAGTTGAGAACTGAATTTAGTTGCACATTAATCGTAAAATGAGCGTTTTTCAATAAAGTTTCTAAAGAAATAAAAAAAAATAATAGAAAAATTATTAGAATATGATAGTATTCAAAATTGTTATGAAATCATTAATAAGATAATAATTTTTAATAAAAACACACAACCTAATTTGTTTAAAGGTTCGGTTAAAACAACATTAAATGTATATCTTTAAGGTTGAGCTTTGAAGGAGCTTAAGCAACGCCGCCTATAACTGAAAATCTCCACACGGTTTCTTATAAATAGTCCGATCTGACCACTATGAAGGTAAACCAGTTTACGAAAGAGCTATTTAATAGAAAATCCAGTATAAATAAGAAAGTGGTAGCAAATATATGTCTAAAATTTTTTTAAATTTATGAATATGATTGGTTTGTCTTATTTACTTGTCAACCACTACAGATTCAATTCTCAAATATATATGATAAACTTCTCTCAAGTACTTATAAAATAGAAATTGGGTTCATGCACACAACTGACTCACTTTTTAAATACTCTGCACAGACTACTTATAAAAAACTGCGTGGAGGCTTATGACCCATGTATGATACATAATAAAAAGAACATTTTTTGCTGAATGATATGTTATTTTAATAACTTTTGTGAGCTTGAAGCAGTTTTCATGGCTGTTAGGTTATCTTTTCTTCATCTTTAGTCAGCGTGTTTGTTGATTACATTATAAAATAGTACGGATAAAATTACAGTATTGCCATCTTGAGTGCAGTCTCTGCAAAATCCATTTTTCCGTGAAATTTTGAAAGCGTAATATTTACTTATTAACATTTATTTATTAATATTTAATTATTAATAATTATTTATTAATATTTATTAATATTTAATTATTAATATTTACTTATTAATACTTATTTATTAATAAATAATTTATTAATTATAGTAATTCAATGATATTACAGTAAATATTACTGAAAAAAATTTTAAGTCAGATTTTTTTTTCTTTCGCAAAATTTTACGGTAAAAATGGAAAATCTTGAAATCATAAAATTTATTTATTAATATTTATTTATTAATATTTAATTGTTAATAATTATTTATTAATATCTTTTTATTAATATTTACATATTAATACTTATTTAGTGATATTTTTTCATTAATTACCGTGATTCAATAATATTACAGTAAATATTACTGAAAAAAATATGTAAGATTTCTTTTTTATTTCGTAAAATTTTAAGGTTAAAATGATTTTACAGTAAAATGTACTGGTTCTCAGGGAGCGAGCACTTTTTACAGGAATTTTGTACAGTGCATGAAAATGGAACAAAATGTTAATGAAAATAAAAGCTGCAGTTTCTTGAAAATGAAAAATATTTGTGAACTAATTTTTTGATATTTGTAAAGTTACTCAAACACTGCATTGCTTTTGCTCACAAAAAGATGCGAAATTCGAGAATTTTTATTGGTTTCAATAAATGTTAAGAAACAGGAGATTTCTTACAAAACTTTAATATTTTTTTAAACACTTAAAATACGTGTGTGTTTTAAAGTTCAGTCTATTCTTCTCCTAGAGCAGTGGCATTTTCCTTGTCGATATACTTTCCCTAAAATGTTACTGTTACGGGTCAAATTTATGCAAAATTTTACACGCTAAGCTAAATTCAATAACATAGGGGAAATCTAGTTTTCTTTGCAGGAAAACAAAAAAGTTTTTCTCTGAAATGAGTTTGAAGTTAATAGTTGAAGAATATTTTTGAAAATAATAAATAGAGTTTCTCTAAATTTTATTTTGTATAAACATTTCAAACGCTGTGATTGTATTAAAACAACTTTGAAGATAAAAAAATATAAAAATTAATTTGATACCTTTTGAATTAAGATATCTCTATGCTTATTATGAATAAAACTATTCTTCTACGCCTATGGTAAATGCTCGTAATAAAGAAGGTAGAAATGTTAGGAAAATTAGGATAAAAATTTTAGGATATTTGACACGTTGAATTTAAAACATAAAAATTTATAAAAAATTTCTGATGTTTTTGTAAGGATTATCAATTCAACTTTTATATTTGCTACAATTCTGAAATAACTCAAATGCTTAAGTCTTTTTAGGTAGAAGTTCAGTGGTATAGCTGTTTTTAACACAAAACGATCAACTCCAAAATTTGAATTTAGCTTTATTGGTAAATATTCATCTATAAATTTGCATAATGTTAATAAATTGTCAATATATATTCTGGAGTATTTTAGATTAGCATCATCTAATATATAACTGTATATTAATTTTCTTATCGGTCTATCTTTATATACCTGGAAGAGGAAGAATATTTTGCTTCTATTACACGGAGAAAAATGCAAAACAATTATGTCAAAATCACTGTACTGTATGGAACCATAGCAATAAATTGAACCATTGAACCATAGCAAATAAATAAATAAAACCAAAATATACGGTTTTCAACCTACTAGAGGTTTTGCAAATGGAGAAAATTGGGAGAATGTTTCTCCCAATGCACTATTTCCCTATCTAATAACATGGAAATACCGGCTTTGCTAGGTGGGCAAGACTCAAGGTAAAAATACGACTTTTTACAAGCAGAACAGTCATTGGGTTAAAGTATTTATATGGCAATTTTTCCGTTCACTAATGATGGTTTACAGGAAATTCTGGTTTTCAAAACTATAGTTCGTATTGCTACGCATTTAGTAAAAAATACAAAGCTGAAAAGTATATTTAACCGAATAAATGCTTCTAATGCCATGCTCTAATGTATCATGATAAGATTACTAAATTTTACCACATTTTTCACATTTTTTTACTTGTTATAAATGCATGCTTCACTGTTGATTTTAGCAATATAAACACCAAAGCACTTTGATAAAAAACACTGAGCTTTTGGTGTTCCTATAGAACCAGCAGTACGGTAAATTTTACCATGTTCTGATAGTTTTAATCACACTTTTTTTCTCTGTGTGCTTCGCCGTAATTAAAAAAGCTTTTTTAGAGAAACATATTAACTAAGGAGTTTATGAATTTGAAAAAATAGCTATTGGAACACTGTTAGAAATTTCTCGGAAAAAATTGTTAAATTGCAATTTATTGAATGGTTATTTTACCATGTTTAGTCAAAACAGTCAAATAACCATAAATAAAATGGTAATCAAACTGTTAAATTTGTAAAAAACTGCTTATTAACTGCTTTCACCTAATACGGTTAAACAACTGGAATTTTATCGCACCAACTAGAACCACCTAATGAAGCTACTTATTTCTTTGCAACTGCGTACGTATCATAGCCGAGCGGGCTTATCTGTCAATCTCATGACCGCCAGTACTAGAGTTCGAGTACTAGATTTGACACCACAAAAGTCCCTTAAAAACACGAAGAATTTCTAGTGTCCGTCACTCTCCAATGCCCTTTTCCTTTCAAAAGGCCGAATTCTTATGGCTAGTTAAAAAATTATTATTATTTTTTTACGTTTTTGAAAAATACTAGTTGTAAATGGTTTCAAAACCACAAAGGAAAAAAAACTGTTCTTTACCGTAAACTTTACGGTTGATCGGATGGACAGACAGCTGCCAGTTATTTTACTATAATTTTTGAATGAAAATTTTAACTGTGAATACATAGATATAACAGAAAGTTGTTCAGTTAAAATTCATCCAAATATTTGATAGAATATAAAGAATATTTAATTGTCATACATTCCCAGCTGATTACTTTATGTTTTTTATTTAAGAATTTTCAAAATGGCGCTTAACACAGAAACTTACATTTACATAAAAAAGACTGGCTTCTGCTTCTCACCAACATTTGGTACATGGCTAATGAACCAGAACTCTCTCCTTCCTTTTTGGGAGATAGATCTACCCAAACTTGCCTATCGCGCCTTGCTAGCGGTCACCTGTAATACCTAAAATTCTCAGCAACGGTTTATTCGAATTGGTCAGACTGCTTCAGATCACCCAAGTCAAAATTCCTGATGATCCCATCAAATCATTTTCATGGTTTATGTTAGTTTCAGTGCGTTTCATGATGGTTAACATCATTTGAGGTCACCATTATCCAACGTTTTCCATTATGAGTTCATGGTTTTTGAAATGCCTGCGAACTTCCATCATTCCATGACGGAAAATGCTACTTTAACACTATGATGGTCAACCATCAAGAGAAGTTTGATTCTCATAAACCAACAATTCATGACTATCTGTGATGGTCCATGACTGTTCCAACTATACATTTCCATGATGATTTAATGGGAAAAACCTAATTGTTTTGAATTGCTGAATATACCACCAAAACAATTTTTTTTTCATGTTGGCCTAACATAAATCAGTTCGAGTTCCTACATTGGAATGATAGATATTCATGATCGTTCCAACATTTCATTTCTAGGAAACCATGATGGAAATTTCTGATGGTTTAACATGAACAAACCATCAAAACAAGTTGCTATTCTTATGTTGAACCATCATAAATCAGTCCGAACTCCTTCATTGGGGTGATGGTTATTTATATTGGTTACCATCAAAAATATAATGGTTCGTGAGGGAATAATTGATAGTTACCATCAAGATTATGTTGGCCCATCAACGGAAAACCAAAAAATGTTTTGACTTGCGCGGGTAGGAAACAAGAAGAACATTTGTATCGTCAACTGTATAATTAATCTCTGTTGAAAAATTAGAAACTCTAATTTAATAATTTAAACTATATGTTTGTTTTATTTATAAATTAAAAGTATTTAATAAGTTTGTCTGAATTTTAAAGACCTAGCTAAAGTAGGTATACTCAAAACCATTCAGTTTTGAAATAAACTACCTTAACTACCTCAAAGGTTAGGTAGAACTACCTTACCTTTGAGAAAAAGGTAAGTTAGTTCTGCCTTAAACTACCTTACCTTTTTCTCAAAATTATGAGCTATTTTCAACGTTAGTTTTGAATAGGTATGCTTTCAACTAAGCAAAAAATAAAACGTTAGTATTAATTATTTTATTATTCAATTAGTTACATAAATAGTAATGGCTATTTATTCTATTTATTTTAGGTACTTTTGTTGTATAATATGTTGTATTCTTTTAGGAGTTTTATCGGTATTTCATATATGTTCTATGGCTCGGGTAAATGTAGCAATAAGCCACACTTTATTCAAAGTCGGCATTTTACATCAAACTTTTCTTAAGTATTGTTCTAACTAGCTATTTTTTTTATAACAGTCGTTAAGCGACAGACCCAATTTTAGAGTTTGTGGCTACCCATTTTTCCGTTGCCTTATAATTTTGAACCCAATACGGAAGACAAGGGAACTCTTGTATCAGGTATTGAGAGACATTTGCGGTCGTGGAGGACTTTTTCTTATGTAACTGACCCGTATTTGCGTTATGTGGAGAGAAAACCAAGAAAACCTCCCACGGTTAGCCCGTCGGTAAGGGTACTCTAATCCATGATCCGCCTACCACTGAGGATATTTTTCGCTAGCACTGTGTGAGCCGGTTGCGTGCGGAATTCGTATCGACCAACCATGGCTGGGATTCCAACTCGGTTCACATCCTTAGGAGGCGACCACTAGATAGTAGCAAAATGCACTAGAACCTTTCCTAAGAGCGTGTGTTTTTTTCCTCTTCCAAAAACGCTCTATTGAACAATTTGAAAAGCAGTTTATCATTTTATACCCACAAGAATGCGAAAGAAGTTATAAATCGTTACCTTTGATCCTTCTACGCTATAAATCGATTTCAGTTAACTTCTCTTTAGAATCATAAATTTAAATATTGTAAAAACTTCTAAGTTTTGTTCTAAACGTGTGCTTGTTGTTTCATACATATGCGATTCTATTTAGCGTGTAAAATGTATGCTAATGAAGTCAAAAAATACACAATCAAGACAAACATTTTGCAGAGATTAGGTATAATTTTTATTGTGATTATAAAGACTACAGTAAAAAAAAAAGAGAATTTTGCACCTCATGTTATGGCCACTAGGTGCATTGAGCGATTATCTTATACCTACGTATTAAGATTGCTTTGGACGAATTTATCGTCTTTAGTGACTTATATCTGCTTTTAACCAATTGCTACATCAGCTTGCTGTTATATGATGTGAATTTTTTTTTATAATTTCTAATAGACATCAATTATACAATATTTCTGTAAAAATTTGCTTACTTTCTTTACAATCGTAACTATATACAACACAATTGCCATCTAATGTTACTTCTATGGCAAATAAAACTACTCTGCAAATTCTCCCTTTTGGCATATATATTTGCGCACATGGAGCAACATTACTGGAAAAATTTTATTTATCAGGTGTAGCACCCATGATTAATCATTTTAATCATCAATAATAATAATAATTGTGAGATTTATCAACACATAACACTCTCTTTGGGAAAAATATATTTCTGCTGTGTACCGTCTTGCATTACTTCTGATATACCTGAAGATAACCGTGCATTAGTGCTTTTCGATAGAAGAGATCTAAAAATGACTATTTTTCTACGTACAAGCCATAGAGAATGGCTCTAAGATAGAGAAACATAATCAGAGAAGTAGAGAAGAGTAGGAGAGGAGATATCAGGGAAAAAGATATACAGAGAAAATATCGATATCTTTCTACAGAAAAAGAAAAAAAAAAGCATATAAAAGTTTTAACGTTCGCAGTTTTGCGCACGTTAAGATCTATAAAAAACAGAGATCATCTCTCTGAAACATATTTAGATTTAATGGTGATTCTCCAAACGTAAATCACTTGCATTTCAAAGTGCAACTTTGAAACAATCTATCCAATTCATATCTCTCTAAGTAGCTTGCTAGTTTACAATTGATTCGTGAATCTATTAAAAATGCTTTCAACCTAAAGCAGTGTATAAAATAAACCGAAAAAAACTTTCATACGTTTATTCTATTCTTTAACTAGTGCGAAAATACTTTATTTTAATCCGTTATCTATTACTTAATAATTTATTTTAGTGAAAACTCTTACTTAGTTTATTTAATAAATTTTTTTTTCTAAATTTAAATTCCAAATTTAGAGCTATCTAAAATTTCTTATAAATTACTCACTGCCTGCTTTATCTGATGTAATTTTATTTACAATATCCAATTGGGATTTGTTACTGTATAAATTTATTTTATAGTCTCATACATAATACTAACTGATAGATTTTAGAAATCTAGCTTAAGAAAACGTGCATGACTAATTTAGTCCTGATTTAAATGCGTGTTTGAATATTTATTATTTCAGTGTACCTATTTTCTGTATACAGTGTAAATATCATAACTAAAATTACTGCACTCTTACAGCTAATTCAAGAATTTACATATTCAAAACGATAAATTTCGTCATTTATTAAATTAAAGTATCATGTTAACTAATATATTTTTCATTTAATGTTAAACAATTCTAAAATTTATTTATGAGTAGTTTGGCTTCTTGCAAATTGAAATTACTATAATCAATCAAAGTTTTTTTAAATTTAAAATTGCCGTCTTTCAAAATCTTTTATTTGCCCGGTTATAAAATAGCTTTAGTCATTCAGCCTTTATTCATTCTTTTCTTTATTCCTTAATTCACAATTTTCAAGAATATTTTCTTATACGACTGAAAAAACAAGTTTTTTTATTGTTTGACTTACGAATATGAAAATAATAGAGGTTTGTTAATTCAATTGAAGAATTTTATTGAATAAATTAAGACAATAGATAAGAAACATGAACAACAAATTAATCTGAATAGTAGCAGGCAGTGAGCATTATTAAATTGTTTTTTCTTTTTAATTAATTTGTAGTTTTTATAAGACACCGCTCAAAAATTTGAATTTATTAAGTGAAAAAAACAAAAATATTAAACTTCTTTTTTATGTAATTAAAAATGGGGAATTTGACCTTAATTATTTTTTTCAAAAGCGATAAACGAATTATTTAATAATTCTTTTGAAATTTAATAATAATACTTTTAAACGTTGTTGAGGAAACATATAGTTTAATTTTGTTTATATGTAAGTAACAAAATATAAAATTACTCATTATTTTTAAACAATAGAAATTAGCGTCTTCAAACAGTGTTTAAGTGCGATAGAATAAATATATATTTAACAGCTTATAATATATAATTGAGATATATTAACACAATAACTTAACAAAAACCTGGGAAAATATGGCTTTGATATTTTCTTGATTGATTGTTATTTTTAAGGATAGATTTCCCATCGAGAGGAAGACTAACAAGTAATGTCAACTAGGAAGTAGTTGATTATGAGGAAAACTTTTTACAAAGGTACATGGGAAAGAGAAATAATTTTGTCTCAAGAGCGGAGACAGCTGGTTATATTAACAAATGTCGCGGACGGAGGTTCTAGTAATAACATACAACAAGGTAGGTAATTCATATTGAATGCAACACTCTTATTCTACGATGGAAAAAACGGACTAAGTTTATTAGAACAGAAATGTTTTTCAAACTAATATTTCTACTCTAAGTGCCTTTTTTAAGTAGTGTTTTTTGTCGTTTTTTTAACTTTTACAATATCCATACCAGGTGCATCAAAACAACAACGTAACAAAGTTTGGAAGATAAATCAGCCTATAACAAAAACTTTAACTTAACCTCTTAAAGATGGAATCATTTTAAATGTCAAAAACCATTTTTAGAATTAAAAATGCAAATTTTGTTTGCAAATAATTAAGTCAAAAATAGTAATTGATTTTTTTTGTTGAAAAAGATGCTTTTTTTTGTAAAATTTTAATAACAAGTTTATTTCAAAATTTGTGATATCTTAGATTTTACTTTAGATTTTCAAAGCAATTTTATTTTGTTTTCATTTATTGCCTAGAAACAAATTTGCTTCCTCCAGCAGAATATAGTTTTAATTTGAACTACTAGATGGCGGCACCAGCGCCTTAAGTGCAGATATATGTCAGGCAGGAAGCGATTTGAGCAGATTTCACGATTAAGAGGTTAAGAATTAAGAGGCTAAGGTTTAACAAACTCACAGCAGTGTGAATCTTTTTTATAAGGTGTTCTCAGGTGAAAATGGAAAGACTTTATAAGACACAACTTAAACGGAATTGCATTTACATACAATGCCTACTTCGCAACCTACTAGTTAAGTGCATACTGCATATTTACTTAGAATATAAAATTTTAGGGAAAATATTGAGTCCTTTGAAAATCTTAAGGCTTATTAGAATATCGAAAAACTATACATTACAATAATATTTCATTATAAATTATGCAGTATACATATTTTTTTGGCACATATCTATAATAAATTTGAAATGGAAGCAAATTTTAAATAAAATTCTTACTTATAACTAAAATAAACTATATTGTCTTGGAAGGTTAAATAAATTTCAGGTAAATTGCATCAACAATGTATCACATTTCAAGCATATCACTTAATTACAACAGTTGTGATAGCTGATTGTAGAAGATATAGTTCTATTTGAATAAGTAATATGACATGTATCGACACATTATTCAGTCATACAGCTATTATTACAGAAAACATTTAACATGGAGCCTGTTAATAATGGGGTACACAAAAAAGATTCAATTTTAATAACATGTTTTCAGCATTAATTTGAAAATTCAGAGAAAAAAAAATACTTCGCTAAATTAAATATATTTAACATTCAGGAACATCACTGCATACAGAATATCACAGTGTTAAAAACGACTATAGAGGTCATTTTTTTTGCATCAATTTTCGATATATCGTTTTAATTACTTTACCGATTGCAATTAGATGTTTTTATTGCTTCTATGTACATTGAATTTTAATTGAAATTGCACTTGAAAATGTGTTTTATTAAGAGCAATTTCATTTAAGGTTTATGAAATACTCTACAATCCTTCCAAATGAAGAACCAGAGAGCAGCTTCGATTTTTATTTCATTTAACTTCCTATATTGCTCCATATTGAAGAACAAGAGTAGGCAATATCACACAGTTTTATTAAAGGTTCCTAATGTCTTCTTGTCCCCATTACACTTAAATTATGCTTATACTTATATATAAGCATAATTATTAATTATTTTTTCAAAGCATAGAAAACTCTTTTGGTAACAAAATATAATAAATTATATAAAGAATAAAGACAATTTTTATAATCATAATATTTGCCTTCATTAATATTTCATTCATGTTTTTAAGTTTAAAATAGTAAATTAAGAGTAAAATAATGCATACAGAATATATCTGCTTAACTTATGACATTATTTAGGAAAAACTTTGGATTTATAATTTTAAATTTAATATAAAGTTAAGTAAACAATTAAAAGTATAACTTTCATAAAAAAATTTGGTTAGTTTCTACGTTTCATAACTGATTTGATTTAATTTATGGAAGCATAAAGGCAATTATATTGAATTAATAAAGATTTTATTAATTACCAGATACAGAATTAATTTAATAATTACTTTGATAAAAATGTTTTTGTTAATTTTTTAAAAATTTTATGATTGATTTGATTGAATTAGATAAGCAATTGAACAATTAAATTGAATTTATAAATGAATTAATTAATTAGCTTAGGCAGAATAAATTTAATAATTACTTTCATAAAAATGTTTCGATTATTTTTTTAACATTTTATGATTAATTTGATTTATATATAAGCATAAATATTAATTACTTTTTAAAAGCATTAAAAACTCTTTTGGAAACAAAATATAATAAATATACTATATAAAGAATAAAGACATTTTCATAATCATAATATTTGACTTCATTTCTATTTCATTTACGTTTTTAAGTTTATGTTAGTAAATTTAGAGTAAAATAATGAATACAGAAAATATCTACTTAAATTAGGACATTACTTAGGAAAAACTTTGGATTTATAATTTTAACTTTAGTATAAAGTTATGTAAGCAATTTAAATGACAACTTTCATAAGAAATTTCGGTTAGTTTTTACTTTTCATAACTGATTTGATTTAATTTAGAGAAGCATATAGGCAATTTATTAATTACCATTGACAGAATTAATTTAATAATTACTTTGATAAAAATGCTTTCATAATTTTTTTAAAAATCTTATGATTGATTTGATTTAATTATTAGATAAGTGATTAAGCAATTAAATTGAATTAATAAATGAATTAATTAATTAGATTGGGCAGAATAAATTTAATAATTACATTCATAAAAATGTTTTGATTATTTTTTAAAAATTTAATGAATTAGAGAAGCAATTGAACAATTAAGTTGAATTAATTAATTACGTTAGGCATAAAGAGTAAAAAAGCTAACGTCAAAAGGAAATGATACGATAAAATCTTATTTTTCTTAAAAAAATTTGGAGGCAAGAAATACATATAAAAGATCATGTAGTTTTTATGTAACATATTCCACAAGCTACTGTTAAACTAAATTCAACCCTACATTAATTCCAATGTCCTAACTTCAATTCTTCATGCTGTAAAATCACCATAAATGTATTTAAACTTTCCGCGTTAACTCACATAAATGAGTTGTATTTCGCGAACCCTCGTTATGATGAGACTATTATCGCGATTTTTTTCCACACACATTATTGCTAGTCGCGAAAATCTTTGATGTTGATTTACTAATCGCGAAGTCTGCTTTGTAAGTGGTTTTCTCGCGAAATCGCTATATTATTCACTTATCGCGAAAACCCCGTGTAAAAGACTCTGCGCGAAATCACTACGTAAATGAGTTTTTCTAAAAACTTTCAACCATGATTTTTTTTTTATATAAATTACACTCGAATTAATCTTCAAAAATGATCTTCTAGTAGAGCTAATTCACCAGCTGTTTTTATTTCTGCGGTAATAATTATTAAATATACTTTATGTGAGACAAGGTTTAATAGATTTATAAACAATATATTGTTATCATAAATATTCCTTCAACTGATTTGATTGATTCAAATCTTTTCATCGAAAAAAAGTTTCCGTTGTATTTTAATGTTACTTTGTTTAAAAGATTTATTAAAGTATGTATTGATTTATATTTGTATAATCTAGGTTTAAGGAAAAATAGAGTATATATTAAGAGTTTTAACGTTTATAAGTTTTGTTAAAGCATTGTTTTTATAGGCTGTTAAGATTGCAAATTTTTTCAGAGTGACAAATAGCTTTACGACATCTGTTTACATTTCTTTGAAAGATGACAGTTTTGTTAGCCTAGACAAATTATAGTAAATAGTAAAGTAATCAATTGAAATTTTTTTGTAAAACTAGCTACTGCTTTTCTAATTGCTTCTAGAAAAATTACTGCAAGAGAACGTGAACAAATGGCGTAAAGCTATTGACACAAATATATTTCTATGATAAGGTGTAACAACTCTTTGTGAAAAAGACTGTTTCTAAATTATGATGAAATTACTGTGATGAACAGCACCTGAGGTATAATTGAGCACGATTGTTTGAATCTTTGTACAATTTTTTTGTTAAAAACAAACTGGTATTTTTGTTCATATTAGGTAATTACGCAATCCCTAAATTTTGGAGAGAAAATGATTTTAATATGTAGGGTAATATTTGAGGGGAAATTTTAAATTTGTAACAAATATATTTTTTGATTTAGGTAATTTATTAAGGTTTAAATTTTTTGACCTAAACGCGCAAAATAAAAGATTACGTTAAATATACATAGGTCACACTACTATCCGCAATATCTTGAGACTGGTGGGTTTACAAAATGTTTTGAGTACAAATGTTGTGATGGTGTTATGAAACCATTCCATTCGAGTGTGACCGGAGGTATCTGATGAGACTAGTACAACGGAACAGTAATCTGAAGGATCGAGGAACAAGTCACATAGTCACATGTTTCCGCCAACGTAACACAGTCTAAGCAATACGAGGAAGAAGTCTAGTCAAAGGAAACTTGTGCAAAACAGGATTCTATGGAAGATTGACTTTCTTCTGTTAAAGTCCAGATGTTGTGTTTGTTCCTCTTCAAGATTTGGCAGCTCTGGTACCTTTAACGCGAGCCCAAAGACACAAACTCCTCGTTTATAGTATCACTGATGTGCAAGTAGATGATCCAATACATGAGGTTAAAACAAACAAAGAAAACAGGAAACACAACCCGAGAGTACTTATCAATATCGCTGGGACTAACGCCGAATAGGCTGTCTGCTTTTTTGCCGAAGATGGCATCTAAGTCGGGAGCACCATTGGCGGGATTCTCTATAGGTTTGTTGGGGTGTGGTGGTTCAACCATCTTGGGACGACCCTCCTGTAGCAGACAGAGATAACCACGAATTAAAACAAGCCCAAGAAAACAAAAATAATTTTTTGTAATAAATATTTAATTCTATACAGAATATACAAGGTGTCTCAAAATTGGTGTTCCAACTAAGATATAAATAAGAAAGATAAGATCTGTTGTTTGCACATGTCTGAACAGCAAAAATACATTTTTTGATATTTAGAAAATCTAATCAGCATAAATTGAGGAAGCCTTAGTCTATTTATACCAAGGAATGTGTTAGTTTTTCTGGAAGACTACGTGCATGTTTAGCTGTTATTTTTGTCTTTGCTGAACTTCGACTAAGAAGACGCTAATTCGTCCCAAATTACAATTGCAATTAATAGCATGCACAGATTGTTTATTGTTTTATGTTGCGCGTGAGACATGTGCAGGAAACATTATTTATCAATCTTATTTGTGTAAGATTTTATTGCGCATCAAAGTTGGAAGGATAATTGTGAAACATCCTGTACATGACAATGATTCCTAATTTTAAACAAACTAGATTGCTACTGCATAAAAGGGTACCCAAAAGTCAAAAAATATCAGAATGCGAAAAAAAAAATATATGCACGAAGCTTTTAATTTGATATGAAAAAAATATAATGTTTCATTGCTTATTATAGAGAATTTTTTTGTTTTTTATTATGAAACATACGGTAGCAAATCTAAATTTGTGAATGAAAATAGTGAAATCATATGCAGTTTCAGAAAGTACCCTAATATCTACAAAAATATTTACTCGGCAGCATATATGAACCATATCTATATCAGCAGCATAAATGAAATCAGAGTAGTATGCTGAGTAGTATGAAGAGAAGATAATTATAGAGTGAACTGCACAAAATAGCATTGCGTGACGTCATTGAATAGTCAATTTCAGTGGAAGCTACTTTTGAATTGTGCTTGCAATAATTTTATTCAGATTTTAATCTTTCTAATAAAATATTATGTCACCGCAAGCTGTATAAAATATACATGTATAGTTCAGGAAAGATTAATGAAGTTAATTACTGAATAAATTGCTTAAAATGGCATTGCGTGACGTCATTGAATAGTCAAGGGCAATAATCTACAATAACGTCAGCGGAAGCTACTTTTGAACAGTTCTTGCAATAATTATATTCACATTTTAATTTTTCTGCTAAAATATTATGAGACCGCTGTATAGTAAATATAATGTAAAATAAATTCCTTTTTATTTATTTTTAATACTTTTACCTGATGACAAAACCAGAAATGCGTTATAACGATTTTGTTTGTTTTGAATGATGCTGACTACCTTAAATTTTTCTTAGCAATTTTTAATACCCAGGATAATAGTTATACACGTTAAAGCTGAGTTGATTTTTTAAGTAAATTGATGAATTCAACGTAAGTTGAATTTTTGAGTTGAAATTTTGAAAGTAAAAATATATTTCTACCAAATAACGGCTTACAATGTGTATATATACTGCAGTTTCATTTACTTTTGGGTAACAATAACGAGTTTCTAAATTTATCTCGTTCAAAAATAATGTATGCCTTAAAAGAAGTATGAGATTAACTATTAAAGTGATGGCAACATTTTAACTATAACGGAAATAGCATCGCTAAAAACGACATTAATAGTTTGAAAAAATAATAAGCATTACGTTTCCTACCTGTCACAAAATATCATTATGCAAAATATCATATTTGTATGATAGCTGTCTATTTTTGGCTTTTTCTGAAGCGTATAAAGTTCTAAAGAAGCTTATTTAAAGGGGTATTAGCAATTTTAACAAACCTTACTTAGAAATATCTACTCGAAAGTGAGCATTCGTAAACTCAGGTTAGCCATCAACTGTCAGTTACTGACTTAATTGAAATATGTATAAATTATAATTTAATGTGTTTATTAACATACTTCTAAGTATGAACATAATATTACTATTCTGCTGCATAATATTTCATAAAAATCATACATGATCAAAATTACGAGTTAATTATTTAATTTTGATGAATTATTAAGATTTTTTTAGAAAGCTATTTTATATAAAATACTAATGGTGTTAAGAATGAAATCTTTATTTTCAAAGGTTATGAATGAAGTGCGTTTCCTTTAAGAAATTCAAGAATTTAGATGTTCCGAATGAAGGGAATTAAGAAAACTTTTCTCTTAAAAAATATTTAGCTTTTGTGTTATATTAAATCAGTTGCCATCACTTTATTGAAAAAAATTCATTTTAGTTATTTTTATATTCCAATAGTTTCTACATTAAAAAAAGTTTAATTAACTATCATAGTGTAAGTAACTGTCATAATATTTTTAAAATAATGTACATTAAAAAAAAATTCTTTAAACTGAATGGCGGATATTTAAGCCTTTAATAATAATCATGATCTCCTCTCAAAAAATTTATAACGACGTGGTCAAGTTTAATTATGTTTTAGTATAGTAATGGCTGATCTTTGATACAATCTAATAGATCTATGATTATTTAATTGTAGAACATGGTGTTTAATTGCAAAATAATGAATTATTAAAGTAATGAATGTTTAATGAATCTTCCTACAGAGTGATAATAACAATCCTAAAGTTTTGCTGACTACAAGTCATGTTCAAAATGTTACTACTTTTTGATATATTAATATCACAGAAGACGGCTTATAAACTTACTAAATCCAATTCAGCATAAAATATAAATGAGACTTTAATTAACTTTATCCAGATTCCAGCAGAAATTTAAATTTTAACGTGGATTTGGAGCATGATTAAAATAATCTTCTAATAATGAGATGAAAGGAAGATTTATGCAGCAGATATCTCCAAGAGAAGAAAAGGACTCTTCATTTGTGAGTGTTATTTATTCTTCGATATAATTTTAGGATAAAACTAAGTGTTTTTATAAACGCTTGTTGTAAAAGATTCAAAAATATTTAGAATTGAATGCAGATTCAAATATCAATATCATGATCTTCAGCTAATTTCCGTTATAATTACATGTCTTAGAATATTATATAATTATGATGAATTTTGAATGTAACATGGTAAAAGGCCAAAAAATTATAGAATGAATTATTTTGCTTCAGTTGCATATTTTTCGGATCTCTATTTCTTCCTGTCGCCATCTTTATAACATAAGCAAATTTGTTTCCATTCAGATGATATGGTAGGTACCTGAGCTAGTTGGGCTTCTCTCCTAACATTAACATTACAGCCAAACTTTGAAATGCTTTAACAGCTGAGTTAATTCATCATGCTCATCATGTATTTCAATGTATGTTTCGAACATGTGTATGTTTCGAACATGTCCAATTATCTACGCAAAATAAGAATAATGTTTATAGAATTCAAAAAGTAGTGATCATAGTTTCTGAATAACTTTAAGCCATTTCTGTCTAAGACACGTAAATTTTTTTTGATAATCTGTTATATAGACCTAAGAAATCATGGAGTATTTATATATCATATCAATATTTATGCGTGCATTCATATTTATTGTCTATTATTCAAATGTATTGTCTATTATTCAAATGTATTGTCTATTTACTCGTAAATATATTTATATTTGGATGAACGCTGATGTGTACACATGTTTCTTGGGGAAAAATATTTTACTGCTTGTCTAATTGATCATCATTATTAGTGCAGATTTCACTGCGTTATTTCCGTTTCATCGAATATAAAAGCTTTTTAATAGTTAAACGTTGTAATCATTACCGTACAAAATATTATATATTTTTATAACATTTGAAGATGTAGCAGTCCAAATGTTACATTTATCTGTATTTTAGTATTCTATATTTCTTCTGCATTTTTGTGTTTCAGAAAAGTGTTGATATTTTTAGTTCGCACTTGAATTGACTTATACACGAAATTATTGCCAAGAAACGAATTTGCTTCCTCCAGAGGAATATAGTTTTTATTTGAAGTACTAGATGGCGGCACCATCGCTTTAACCGGCATATTTACTTGATGATAACAATAAAATGTGTGTTGACTTAAAATTTCCAGTATACATCAAATAAACATTCAATCCTGTCAAATCTATTTTAATTATTTTCTTCTCATCAGTATCAAAGGTCATATTTACACATAAAAATGAACTTCATTACGGTAGTTTATAGCTCAGGTGCAACCAATAATGAACTGAATTTTTTGTTGCTTGATAATATTCATAGCTTTTTACTTTGCCAAAGAAACTTATTCCTATATGTTGTCTAGGCAGTAAACATGCTGGTCCAATTCATGGTAGTAACTTTGAAAACTTACTCTTGAATGATGCGTTGCTGAGACTACAATTCTAAATAAGATAAACTATTGTAAAAGCTACTAAAAATATGAAGATTTGTGCAAAATAAAAAAATGGTGCAATTCTCATTCAAAGATCAGCCATTAATGAATTGTGCAAAACATTTGGATAAACATTGTTAAATTATATTAATCTTTTTAAATATTAAAGCTTTAAATAATTGTCCTCTACGATTTTGATGCTAAAAGAAGTAAAACGTGCTGTACCAGATTTAAATATTTCGATAGGTTCTTTCATTTATTTCGCATTTTATGATACCTTAAGCTTTTATAAGTTGCCTTATTTAAGTCAACCGTGGTTTTTAAGGTAGTATTTTTATCAAAACTGTACCAAAAATAAAATGCAACAGAACAAATATTTTCAGGTGTATTACGAGACTTGGATGTAAAGTTAAAAAAAAGAAATCTAAATTAATTTACTAAATATTTAAAGAAATAGTAACAATTTATATGCACTAGCTGATATTATATCAAATCCATACTCTCCAACTGCTACGGAATTTTCGTAGTTTCAGAAATCTTCTTTTCAGACGGTAGCAAAATTAATGTCTTAATATTTAAAAAAAATTAATTTTAGCGTAACTTGTCCACTATTACTTATAAAAGTGCAGGCCATATGGCTAGATTCTTAAGTTCTGATAAAAGTTTTATGAGAGATCCATTTGCTTTAAAAATTTCTACTTTGGTTCGCTACCACTAGAAAGAATTATTTTCAAAATCCTAAGTTGGAGGGTATGCAAATCCATACAGCGCAAAAATTTGCAATGTCATATCAGATGTGTTAAAAATCTGAAATGCTATATAGTCACGGAAACTTTGAAATATTTCTGAAATGCATACCTGCCACGATTTTATTTCTGTATTTAAAGTGGTAGCAAAAATTTAAATTCATGCCAGATATCTGATTAAACAAATTTGACTTATTATACTTTTAACTACCACTATATTTAAATAATTTTAAAATACATAATGAAAGCCAGCTAGTTCTCGCATTGAGATTTAAATGATCAGGAAAGGTGAATTAAATATTTGCCGAGAATATCACTTTGATAGTTAGTTTACTACCATTGGATACAAAAAAAACTTTTTTTAACAGAATAAACATTGTCAGGTACGGGAATATAATATTGCATAAGTTTCTTTTTGATAGCCAAGAAATATTTTCAAGACTTCATTTTTGAAATATTTTTTGGATATCATTTTTGAAATATTTTTTGGATATCATTTTTGAAATATTTCAAAGATTTTACTTTTGAAACATTATTAGGACTTTATAATGGAATTATTTGTAGAAAGTAATTTTCGAATTATTTTTGGGATTTTATTTTTTAAACATTTCAAGGATTTTATCTTTTTTAGCATTTTTAGGATTTTATATTACAATTGTTAGAACAATGTATATTTTTTAAATATTTCAAACATAATAAAAATTATGAATTGTTAAATTTAACAAAACTTGGACGTTTCATCATTTTAGGCACTTAAAAGAAACGTTTCTGAGACAGTTTGAAACGTTTTTGCTTTGTTACATTTCTAAAACATAGTTACTTATGTTATGTTACCCTGTTACTTATATTACGTTACTTTGTTACCTGTTAAACGACCCATTCGCGGAAAAATTTCGTCATTTTACATTCGGAATTTTGAGTAAAATGGTACTGAAGAAGTTAATACTGAAGCTACAATTACAATGCACTTTAAGAAAAACAAAAAACATTTAAATGAAATATTTTTTGTTGGATGAAAATGATAATATTATATATATGCAAAGTTAAAATTATAAAATGTATTTAACATATTCTTTTCTCTTAGTTAGATTTATTTTAGAATTTAGTTGCATATTATATACATTATAAAATAAAAAATATGGGTTTGAAGAAAAAGTATCACTTTTAATTAAAGGAAAACAATTTAGAAACATTAGAATATATATTATGAATGACATGGCATTAAATACTGGTACAGCACATTCTAATTTTCTTTATCTTTTTCAATTTTTTTTTAAACTTTTAACCAGCTTGTTTAAAATTCAAATTAAGCACACAATTAAAATTTCTGCTCTTGTTATTTTTCCTCTGTGATATTTTTATATTTACAGAATAAAATTTTCATTGCGAAAAATTTTAATACTTATTAGTTGTGACGAAATGCTACTAATTATATTGAATGGAATTTTAGAAATATCTAAAATAGCCCTCTCTGCCTTTAACATAACATAAAGTATGCTAAAGTAACATGGCATTCATTAGCATGACATTCTAAAAGTATGCATTAATTATGCATACTTTTAGAAATGTCTCTGTTGTGAATACTTAAAATAATCTAGTATTCTTTAAGTTAAATAGTTAATAGTTTAATAGTTCTTTTAGTTAGTCTTAGTTTTATTTCAATTAAATTTTATTTAGTGAATTATATCTATCTTACACTGTAAAAAATTCCAGATCGACTATCGGTAAAAAGTACCGGCACTCAGGAAGTCAGTCCTCTTTACCGTAAAATCTATTACTGGGATACTGTAATTTTTACAGTAATAATTATCTTAAAATCACTGAATCACTCTAATTAAATAAAAATTACTGTGAAAATTATGTTATAATATTTTATGGTAGAAACCTTTCTTTGCATTTTATACCATTATTTGAACCGGAATTTTTCACAGTACAGTTGGTATATAGTTAATCAGAATTCGTTTTCATAACAGCTAACATATTATTTTTATTATTTCATACGATGAAGATATATTTAAAAGAACATAATATTGAGTTAATAATAAGGGGTTAAACAGTAGTTTTTTGAGAAAAAAATATGATTTATTTTAAAAACTGCTATAAGCTGTAAAAAAATTCCAGATCAAATTACGGTATTAAATACCGGCACTTTGGGTGCATCATCCGTAAAATCCATTTTGTCGTAAAATCCATTTTTACGTAAAATATTATACCGTAATTTTTACACTAATATTTATTTAAACAGAGTGATTCAGTGCGGTAATTATTACTTTAAAAATTACGGTATATCAGAATTTTTGTTCCGTGACATGTTCTGGCAAAAAATAAATTTTACGGCAAATTTTAATCCGGAACCTGGGTGGCGGATTTTGCATTTTTACAGTGTAGAACCAAAGTACTGGAAAAATTAACTGCTTTTTTTATCATTGATTAACATTTTACAGAGCTAGTTCTAAAACAAAATCTTTGTAATAAGGAGAATTAGTGCACATAATTTAATATTGTAGTTGATTTATTTTGCCTGTTTTAATACTATCCCGAGTTTACATGGCAAGAGTCAGAACACAAGCCCAATTGAATTCAATTAGTAAGTTATGGTTGAATCAGCAATGCAATATGTCGTTGAGCTTTTCACATCAAAAAATAAAAAACGAATCAACCACACAAACAAACACAAACAAAGATGTAGACAGAAACAAGAACAGAGGAAGAAGCAAATACATAGAATTATCTATGAAGGAAGGCAGATAAAAAGAAGACAGTGAAATAGAAAAATGGACAAATAAGAAAAGATTATTTTATTATAAAATAGATTAAAAATGATGTATAATGTTTACACAAATATAGCTGTTTGTTAAAAGCAATTGCTTAATAATATTAATTTTAAAATAAATGTTTTTGATAAGTAATTGTAGACAAAGGAGAAATTTTAATATCATTATATATTGCACAACTGTAAACTTTGAGTGAGTTTTTATTATGGGAGGATGGAGAAGAATTTTAGCTACAATTTTATTTAAAAATTCTTTTTCCAGTGAAATATTTCACCGAAAGATGGCTGAATATTTGATTTTTTTTAAAGGAAGCATAATTTGTTTTACTCCTGTGTCTCTCTATATTTGATTATTATAAGTTCTTGAAATCAACAGTAAAACTGATGTGAACTTTTTGGAAGTAAAACTGATTTTAACTACGAAAATAAAATCTTAAATATTAATTTATGCACAGAGTGAAAAATTTGGGTAAAATTATCGCACTGTATGGTAATGAAATTTCTTGTTAAAAAAAACAACATAATTCTGCTTAATGTAACCAAAATGTGCAGTATTTAAATCATTTATTGGGTAATTTTTTCGTTCATGTGATAACGGCTTTCCGGGAATTCTAGTTTTAAAAATTACTGTTCTTATTATCCCACATTTAGTAAAAAATAAAAATTGAAAAGTCTATTTAACCGAATTAATGGATTCTATTCCATGCTCTAAGGTATCATGTAAAAAATACCAAATTTTTCTAAATTGCAATATTTTCTCACATGTTATAGAATAATATTTATTGTTAATTTTACCAAAATCACTTCAGAAAAAATGTCCGAGATTGGGGTTTTCTTGTAGAGCCAGAAACACGGTAAATTTACGCACATTCTTGTAGCTTTAAGCATGTTTTATTTCTCAAGCAGTGAACCAGTGTCATGTAATTCGGTTCAAATTTAAGTTAGTATCATATATGAAAAAAAAAACAGGAACAACAAAATAAACGAAAAATGTTGATAAAAATGAATATAAGTTTGCAAAATTATTGAGTAAAAATGAATAAAAGGTATTGATAAAATGATGAATAAAAGATATAGATATTGATATTAGGTTAACCAAAAATTAGTCTCGTTGTAACGAAATACTTTTAATTTTTGAACGAATCTGTAAGTTAAGCTTCTAACGTGTAACGATTTTATATTATATAGTTCAATTTTTTTGAGAATTCAATAAATGTGATTTCAAAGAACCTGCATCTTTTCAAAGGTGATATTTCAATTTCTCCTAAAATCAGTTTGCTCCAAATAAATGTTTTAACACATTTATTTTTGACCTAAAAAGTTGAATGGGAGATTCTAATAGCTAGGAAATATCCCGTTCATAGAATAGAAAAATATTTATGTTATCCAACATTATCAAAATAAACTAGATTTCTAAATATACGGTTTTTTGTGTATGACAATCAACGCGATCTGTGTATGACAACCTCGGTTCGAATTAGTATATGACAGAAGAAGTTTTTTCTTTTTTTTTTTTATCTTTGCCTTCAAACCCTACTGGGACGTAAAATAATTTATTATCTATATATTTAATATAAGATCCTAAATAAACTTATTTCAGTTTCATTGAAGACAGAAATGATTAAAATTAACTTTTTATACAGTTGGTGAAAAAGTTTTTCGATCTTTTTTTTACGCTCTACTGGATTAAAAAATAACTCACTGAATTGCACAGACTTAGCCCAAAACTGATTTCAATTTTATTAGTGACAAAAATTATTGAAATTAATTTTTCTTTTGAATTACAACCTCGGAATAAGGAATCACTAAGGAGTATTTTTTTGCCTCTTTTTACATTTAATTCTTTATTGCCTCTTTTTACATGTTAAGATTGATATTAGGTTTTCAAGCAACCCTAATTAAGAATTTCTCAATGCATTTTATTTAGCACAATTTTATTGTGGAGAAACAGTACCTCGCTTAATTTAAATGTTTTTGAAAACCAGCTTTAGAAAGAGTGATAAAATGAAAAAGTTCTAAAACCCAGATTAGACATACTTTTTGTAGCGTTAATTTGTTTCTTTGTGTAATTTTTTTATGTAATACGCCTAATAATTTAAGACATTTCCTTTCTAATCCTTAATACTATATGTTTCAGCAAGTGCATTCAGTTTTATTTTCCTTTAAAAATAATTCATAGAATCATTTACTATTAATGAATTCATGAATTTATAAATATTTCATGGATTAAAAGCTTATCCGTACGAGTTAGGATAAAGAAAGTACCTTGTAGCAATAATTTTACGAAAAATTCTAGGTGTAAATCGATTACCTACGTAACAGAATTTATTGACGTTTTTAAGTAGTAAGTAAATTCAATCAAGTTCTGCTAATAATATTTAACTGCTTTCTTTAAATGATTCCAATATTTTGACTCAGAATTTTCGAATTTAAATATCGTTAATTGCAGTTTTGAATACAATTTGGTTGCATACAATAAACTTGATTTGTAGAAATTTGTGAATTATTTTTGGTCGTAAAACTACGAAGGGCTGAAAAATCAAAATTTCAAATATGTGACATTCATTGTCACAACTTCAGGCGAGGTGCATGGTTTCCGTTAAAAATTCTGTTTATATATCTATGTTCAAACATTTTAGGTGCCACCGAAGTATTAGGAAATAAATAATTTCGGAAGTTAATCATGTTTTTAAGCAGTAAGTAGATTCAATAAATTAATTTACTTACTGCTAATAATATTAATTTGCTATCGTCATAAAATTACAATATTTGAACTCAGAATTTTCTAACTATAACATTATTACTTTTTTAGGCATTTAGTTTTGAATACAATTTGAATATATAAAGAAAATTTGATTTACAGAAATTTGTGAATTACTTTCTGTCGTTAAACTACGAAGGGCGGAAAAACAAAATTTCGAATATGTGACATTCAATGTACTAATTTTATGTGAGGTGTAAAGTTTAATCATCTTTATTCGAAACGTAAGATGCATACACTTATTTTTTGCTAGTTATAAAGGGATAATACGATCGAACGAGAATAATTACTTTTATTTTTAATGTTTGACTTACGATACTTTAAGATATTAATACTTTTATGCAAGATGTAATAAACTAGTTTTGAGCCAAAAGAAGATTGCATGTTTGCAAGTAGTAAAAAATTATTTTTATGCGAACAGAAAAGAAAACAGTAAAGGGTATTTTCAAAGAATCATAAAGAAAATGTATGCATAAAAGTCAGAGAGTTAAAATATAAAAAAACCCGTTTTTCTCACTACTCTCCAGTTTGGCTCCATGAACTTATTGTACGTTGCAATTTCAATTTATGAAGTTCAGATCGGATGATTAATAAAATCAGATAGAAATAACAGTATCGGATAAAAATAAATCTATCATTTTTATCCGATAGTATTATTTTATATGTATTATTAACTATCGGATAAAATCGGTAGTGTTATTAAATATTGGATAAAGATTAGATATAGATTGGATAAATGTAAAGCTATTTTGACTGAAAATATCGCAGAATAATTTTGCCACTTCCTTTGGAGCCCAATTGAAAGAAAGGGAAACAATAAAATGTATTTCTAACAAATCATAAGGACAATGTATGCATAAAAGTGAGAGAGTTAAAATCATATTTAAAAACAAAAAAGCACCGTTTTTCTCTCTACTCCAAAATTTGAATTACGTGAATCTATTAGATGTCGTAATTTTAATTTATGAAGTTCAGGTCGGATGATTAATAAAATCGGATATAACAGCATATAGTGGTATATAATAATATATAATAGTATCAGATAAAAATAAATTTATTATTTTTATCTGATAGTTTTATTTTATACATATTTTTAAATATCGGATAAAATAAGTAGTATTATTAAATTTTAGATAAAAATTAATACAGATCGGATAAATATAAAACTATGTTTGGCTGAAAATATTGCGGAATATGTTAGTCTTTTCATTCAAACCGCAATCGAAGCTTTGTCTTAAAACCTTAAATTCAACTGCATAAACCTAGTTCTCTTCGCAATTTAAATTTTACAAAGTTCTACTCTACGATGCAATATATTAAATAAATCTGTTTCAGAATGTAAATATTTTGGCCATTTCATTAAAAGCACAATCGAAGTAATTTACTAGACAATTGTTTTAATCCTATAATAGAAATCTAATCTTCAGTATGAGAAATTAAGTTGAATTGCTTCCGAATCGAACTATTGCGGATTATTTTATGCCATTTTATTAAAATCATAATTGAAACAATTTGTTAGATATTTGCTTTCATCCTATTACAGCAGTAATATAATTCTGTGATAGCAATTAAGGTAAGGTTTCTCCCTTATTTTAATTAAGTGACCTTATATGGCTCCAGGAGGTTCAAGAGCAATAAGGATGAAATTATGCTGTGATTAAATGGATATGGTGAAATATTTTCTGCTGTTGCATTTCTCTTAGACAGGTGCTTTAATATTTTCGATTTATGGGCATTTTTAAATTTCGAGTAAAACGAGTAAATAAATTATTTAAAAAAGAAAAAAGCATTTTTTATTTATATTTTTTACAATAAACTGATAAAAATGGATTATCAAATTTCACGAAACTTTATTCGTTTTTGACGAAACCTTTTACTAGTACATGTTTCGAGCACAAATATCGTCAAAATGACGAAATAACTATTGTCATTTCTTTGAGAAAATGAATTTTGTAAAAATTAAAGAAATATTTCGTAATTTTATCTTTTTCCAGAAAAGAAACCCTTGTAGCGGTTAATGTATCAAACTTTTCTAATAATCACATTATCGTAGGCACCATATAGGTAAATCAATGTCCCCCCAAAACACAAGAAAGCCTGATAGAACAGAGAGATAAATTACACTCATGCCTGAAGCAAGATTCGAACCCGGGATTTTCCTGGTGCTAGGTCAATTCCTTTTCAACCTTAAAGCATAGTCGGCTTTATCATCGTTTTGTTTTCATTCTAGCTTAGTTATTTTAGTCTTCATTATAGCTTAGTCATTCTAGTTAACTATCTCCCAAAAGGCACTACGATTAAGTTTTTAATTGAGGAAACATTTTTGTCATATAATTGAGAGTTCACGTTTCGTCACAAATCATGTGGCGAAATGATTCTCGAAATGCAGCTCAAGGATAGCTCAGTCATTAAATGTGACAATTTTTTAGTCTTAGAGAGTTATAACGAAGTTACTGGGTTAAAGAGATAGCCGAAACTTTTGATGCGAAAATTTTAATTTAAGACAGCTGGGCTTTATTTTTTGTAGAATTTTCGAATGAGATTTACTTTGGCAGAAGTAAATATTAGTTTAAGATACTATTAAGAACTTAATAATGAAGAATGTTCTTTTGTTGTTTCATAAAATTTTATTAATTAGCTTATTTTTTAAATATGCTATTAATTAGTTTTATTTTCAGCTAATAAATATTATTAACTGCATTTATTAAAGATTTATTTTTATTTGAATTTATTTCTTCATTTTAAAGTGTTATCATATTGGAATAATTTCAAATCATTCATTTCTCAAAGTTCTGTAAGCTACTTACGATAAATTAAAATAATATAATAACTAGTTTTTAAGTCTTAATAGATACTAAAATAATAACAAAAAAAAAATTAAAACATT
>NC_141766.1:23195302-23236280 GCF_982258835.1 Parasteatoda tepidariorum
ATTAAAATTTGAAAATATCAAAAATGAATGTAATTTTTTTTTAATTTAAGAAAAGAAAAATATGGCTGAAAAAAAGTGAAGAAAAATATGGAAATCGGGAAATTTTTTTTTTATCTTGAAAAAAACCTTTTTTCTTGTTCTAAAAAAATTAAACAAAAGTTTCTAGAATGAGCTTATGAACTTTTGTACTAATATTGCTAGTTTATATCTTTGAAAAATTTAAAACAAAATATATATAAATTGAAAATACTCCTTAACTTCTTTTAAATATATTTTTAAATTAATGAAATAAGCTTTTTTATTTACAAATAACGTATTAAGAACGTTTTTTATAGTGTTTGAAATGATACATACTTCTAAAGAGCATTAAAGCTAGGAAATTAAAATGTAAGTATTATGAATTAATTAAATAATCAGTTTGATAAATATAATTAATATTTGACAAATTCATGAAATAAAAATTTGACAGAGGAATAGTATGACTTATAAATAATATTCTACGAAAAAAAAAATAATTTCTTACTAGTAGAGTTTTAATCAATGTAGCATATTTTAATTAATTATGTCCTCTAAATAGCTTGCTCTTGAATATTTGCTAATTTGAATGAATTATTTTCATAGATAATTGTCGATCCAAATTTTTATCTTTATAAATTTTTATCTAATTTTTTTATCAAGCAGATTTTATATAAAAACTATTTGAAAATTCTGTAAAATATGTTTTGTAGCATTTCATAAAATAAATTCTCAATAAATAATAATCACATTAAAAAAACATCACAGTAAATTAAAAAAATTTTATTTCAACTACAAGAAAAATTATAACTTTTTACATAAAACTTGTAAGATAAAACATATATATTGAAATAGTAAAATGGCATAGATTAAATTGAAAATGACAATAATTGTAATAAACAATTAATTTTTGGATGGAATATCAGATTTTTGAAATATAATTCTTATAAAAATATATAAATAACTGTGCAGAATATTGAAAGACGATTTTTACATTTAAATTTAAATGAGACATTTACTGCGAGTATGACAAGGCACAATATTTGGACGAGAAATGTATTTATGAGCAATGTATGATTGAAATTCCTCATAATGTATGCACTATACATTACATACATAACTATGAATATTTTCAATCTAGCATCTGGTTTAATTTGAAATATGCCCAAACACTTAACAGCAGCTTTCAGAAAAAGATAGACAATATATAAATTGAAAAATGCATGTCTGATCATTACAAAAGGTGTTAATTTATGAAAAAAAAGTTTAACAAATGTGAAAGAAATTTATTATTCCGTATTTGATTTAGTGAAATACTTTCAGAAAATTCCTATATCGGATGTACATTTATCATAAGGAATTAATATATTTTGTGATGTTTTGCATTATCTTTTTAATCTTGTGAAATTTAATATTGTGAATATTTAACATTGTGAATATTTAATATTATGAATATATTTTCAGAAAATTCATAAATTGGATGTACATTTATCGTAAAGAACTACTGCATCTTGTGATATCTTGCATTAGCTTTTTAATATTGCAAAATTTAATATTATGATATTTTTTCAGCAAATTCATAAATTGGATGTACATTTATCATAAAGAATTATTGTTTCAAGTGATATCTTGCATTGACTTTTCAATATTGTGTATGTTTTTTTAGCAAATTTCTAAATTGGATGTACATTTATCATAAAGATTTAATGTTTCTTGTGATATCTTGCGTTAACTTTTGAATATTACGAATAATTTTTCAGTAAATTCATAAATTGGATGTACATTTGTCATAATGAATTAATGTTTCTGGTGATATCTTGCGTTAACTTTTGAATATTGCGAATAAATTTTCAGTAAATTCATAAATTGGATGTACATTTGTCATAAAGAATTAATGTTTCTTGTGATATCTTGCATCAACTATTTATTAGAGTATTTAAGAAAATAAAATTTAATGAAAAGTTAACAAATATTAAAACGTAATTTCAAGTGAAGTCAAATGCTAAAAATCACAAAATGTTGTAAATGAGAAATGTAATAAGTGCTGATATTTGCTTGAAAAAAATTGTTAAAATTAAGAAATTTAATCGATGATAGATTTTAACTCTTCAGTTGTTGAGACCTTGTGCACTCTAAGAAATTCCAGTTAAAATTATAGTAAAGAGTACCAGCACCCAAGATACCGAATTTGTACCGTAAAATTCATTTTTACCAGATAACGTAGCGAAACAAAAAATCTGATATACTTTAATTTTTACATTAATAATTATCGCAAAACTGCTTTATTCCTGTAATAAAAATTATATCACTGTAGTTACGGTATTATATTTTACGGAGAAAATGGATTTTCAGAAAAATTAAACTTTAAGGTGGAAGGGATTTTATGGTAAAATGGATTTTATGGTAATACGGATTTTACGAAAGTGCTGGTACTTTAAAACGTATTTTGATCCAGAATTTTTTATAGTGAGCTAAATTGTTTCATGCAAATTTTCCTGTGAATAATAAGAAAAAATATTTTTTTTGCAGAAATGTTACCACTGAATGTTCAAAACTAGAAAGGACTCAGAAAGTAAGTACAAAAATTTTGCAAAATATTTAAATTTCAAATTTAGCTACTGTTCAAGTGAATTTATAATAAGAATTGCAAGAATGGCTTCAAATGATTCTTCATAACTGGTTACATGTAATGTTTATAAGTGTTACTTAAAGCACATTAAAAACTTTGTAATATGATTTATTCATTACAGAACTTTTATGTTTTTTTTTCACTGAGACGTTTCTTAAGTCTCTTAGTTTAAAGAGTATAAGCTCTTTTTGTCCAAACACTTATGTTTTAAGGCATGTAAAGGCAATTAATGTAACATGATTATTAAAATTTGATTTGAAATTAAAAAACTGTTAATGATAGAAAACAAAACATGTAAGAAATTTGAAGATATAATTTTAAACGTATAAATTTAAACTTTCTAATAAAATTTTAAAATAAATAAGTATTATCTACTTAAACTAGTAGGTAATATTTATTTATTTTAAAATTTACTGACAATACAGAATGCATATAAGGTAGGAACTTTAGTTAGAATATTCTTTAAAATTATCAATAGCAATAGTTTTAAGGCAAACATCAATAAGTATATAGATGACTGATATTTTTTTATCATTGTATAAAGCCAAGTAAATATTATATTAAATATGAAAGTATATATCAAAAATTTTATAATGACGAAACGTTTGAGATGAAAGTTCTTGTACTAGTCTCTATTAATATTTAAAAGCTTGCTATAACATCTAATTACTTTTTTAAAAAAAATCTTCTAGGTTGCGTGCCTAGTCATATGTTAAAAGTGAAAAGTTGTTGCATGTTTTACTTGCAATTTTGCAGCTAAAAGCACAATTATATACTTTTTTAAACATTATATGAATCAGAAACAAGAAAGCGTGTATTAATGCAATATTAGTTTCAGACAAATTTAATTTACAGGTAGATAACAGTTTCCTCTCGCACATTTCCTATATAATATAAGTTCAGACAAATTTAATTTCCAGCTAGATAACAATTTCCTCTCGCACATTTCCTATATAATATAAGTTCAGACAAATTTAATTTCCAGCCAGATAACAGTTTCCTCTCGCACATTTCCTATATAATACAAGTTCAGACAAATTTAATTTCCAGTCAGATAACAGTTTCCTCCTGCACATTTCCTATATAATGTAAGTTCGGACTTATTTTAATTTTAGTTAGATAACAGTTTCTCCCCTAGATCCTATATAATATAAGATTTAAAAAAATTATTGTCAACTTTATAACATCTTTCTTCTCTGCAATTCTTATTTAATGCTAGTTTTAAGGAATTTTTGTTTTCAACTGGATTTCAGTTCTCTCCGTTTTTACAAGAGTCAACAAGAATGGACATGAAAACATTACTTATGGATAATAATATTAATTAGAATTCTCGATTCTTTGATGGTCCTAAGAGCAAGCAGATGAGCAAGGTTGGGTAAGTGGCTAATCCCCCCTCTCGTAAAAAAATTCTCGATTACAGAAACCCAAAGCTTAGATAGAGGCAATGCTCATGACGGAAAACGCAGAGACTTGCGAGATCCCATACGACAGCTATCAGGGAAAGCAACAATAATTCAGTACAATACTTAACTAAACAGATTATGGTTGTAGACCCTGAACAATTTTCTTTTCTGGAAAAGTATAGATAAAAATGTCAAAAATATTGTACTGAAATTAAACAAAGGAGAAATGACACTCTAAAATCGTTTTCCCGAAGAAAAAATGAACTTGAGCCTCTTAAGATCTTTTTTCCCCTGTGTGAAAGTAACCACAGCACAAATATTGAAAGAAAAAGTAAAATGAAGCTACTAAACAAAATTTTACACGTTGAGTTCAATATTTATGCAATATTTTAAACGCCATGCAAAAATTATGATTAGGAAAAAATAGTTTTAAAGTTACCACGATGATAAGTCACAGCATGTTCAATAATAATATCAGCATAATTTCGATAAAGTTATTATTTTTGTAATAGTAGGTTCAAATTGTAACAGTTTTGTAGTAAAGCAATAGTAGTTTTGTTATAAAGCAATAAGAGTTTTATACATGGGTATACAAAATATCAAATGCACACAAGAAAACTCTGCACATATTCTGCATAAAAAGAATGAAACAACTAAACACACTTTGGTTGTAGATCCTGAATAATATCCTTTTCCAGAAAAAGTTCAGTTAAAAAAATGTCAAAAAAATTGTTTGAAATGAAACAAAGAGAAATGAAACCCTTAAATCGTTTATCTGAAGAAAAAATGAAATTCAGTTGAACCTCTTAAGATCTTTTTCTGTTTGTATGAAAGTAACCACAACAGAAACATAGAAGAAAAAGAGAATAAATAAATCAAAGCACGCAATTTTGAAAACTTTAAGAAAGAAACAATACTTGGAAAATTGGATTCTAACATTTACTTTAGGAAGTTCAGCAATATGAGAAAAGAAGGGCATCTAAAAATAAAGTGGCTAGATATCTATCTGCATTTATTGTTGTCTTTTTCTCAATTTTAGTCTGAATCCAATTCTATGGACCGAAAATTTATATATTAAGATAAATATTCGCTGCAAACTACACGTGAAATAAATAGGATCCATATTTTTAAAATAGAAGACAGCTTAATTCTTTATCTTGTCAGCGGTGGTAAATTTGTTGCTTCGCTATATTTTTACAATTTGTCAAGATATAACAATAATCGAAATATTTATGGTACAAAAATTGCAACACTTCTTAAGTTTATCAAAAAATTTAAATGCTTTGGAAAATGTATATTTAATTAGAAAACATATAACATATTTTCTGATTTATATTTAATTAAAAAACATTGTTTCAAACTACAATATACGTTTAGGTAGACTTATTTACATTTATATGCGATTTTCCAAAAAAGTATGTAAATAATTACTTGAGATTATAATTTAATGTCATAATTATGCATAGTGTCTTCGTAGCGTTAAAAATTACTTTTGTAGAGTCAGTACTATTATGCATTAAAAACTGATACTTCTATCTGTTATGATCATTCCGGAACTATTCCATGATATTTTTGTCTCGATTTCATATATTTTTTGTCATAGAAGTGTATATCATCTTTATAGCTTTGGGAATTTCTTTATGCAGTTCAGAACATCATTGATTGCATTTTAAATATTTATATATTTGAAATTATTTCAAATATTGCAATAATACGCAACTACGCAAATACGCAATTTTGAAAACATTAAGAAGGAAACAACATATGGAAAATTGGATTCTAATATTTACTTTAAGAAGTTCATCGGTAGGAGAAAAGAAGGCAATCTTAAAATAAATTGGCTGGATATTTAATTGCATTTATAGCTGTCTCTTTCTGACCTTTAGTCTGAATCCAATTCTATAGACGGAAATTTATTTACTAAGATAAATATTCACTGCGAACGACACGTGGAATAAATTGGATCTATGTTTTAAAAATCGAAGACAGCTTAATTCTTTATCTTGTCAATGGTGATAAAATTGTAGTTTCGCTATATTTTAGCAATCTGTCAAGATATGACGATAATCAAAAAATTTGCGATACAAAAATTGTAACACTTCTAAAATTTGTCAATAAGTTTAAATGATTAAGAAAAATTGATCTCCAATTAGTAAGCATTGTTCAAAACTGAAATATACATTTTAGGCAGACTTATTTATATTTATATATGACTTTAAAAAAAACTAATAAGTAAATAAAAAAATATCATAGTTTAATTTTATGCCATACTTATGTTTGGTGTCGTCATAGCTTTGAAAATTACTTTTATAGAGTATGTAAGTTTATGCATAACCAAGTGATACTTCTGCCTTAAGATCGTTCAGTTACGATTCCATGATATTTCTGTTTTTAGTTCATCTATATTTTTTTTCATAGCATGCATATCATCATAGCATGCATAGCATTAGAATTTCATTCAGCTTTGCAGATTCATTCAGTATCGCTCATTCAGTTTAGCAGATTAATGACTGTACTTTAAATATATATATATATATATATATATATATATATATATATATGTTTTAAACTATTACAAATATTACATTAAATTAAATACAAATTAGTGAAAAATATACCAAGTTTCGTTTTTCAAATATAAACGTTCGAAATGAAATCTTTTTTTTTGCACGAGAAGCATTACTAATCTCTAACCAAGGTTGTTTCATTTTAAAGTTTCATACTGTAAATGTTTTCAAATTTTTCCAAAAAATGTTAGACTAATTGTGTAAAGTTTGTAACTTTTATTCTTAACAAAAAAATGCTTCGATCTTGAGAAATGCCATTTTGATTTCCCGAAACTCCCACTCTGATTTTGTCTATTTTGAAAATAAATTCTGAGAAAAGAAAACGATTCCAAAAAGTAAATTAGTTTTCTGCAAATTTATCTGTTTAATTGTTTTAAGTTTGTTACAATGTATATTTAAAAGTCAGGGTGCCAAAAGAGATATGGTAATTTTCTTCAATCAAGTTAGATTTGTTAGAAGTATTTAATTGCGTAACAAGTTCTTTGACTTCAAATATATTTATTTACGGGAATAACTAATTGGCTAGAGGAAAATGTTATCAGCATTTGATACAATTGATTACTGAAAGGATAAGCTTATTAACTATGCATATTATTTGTGAAAAAATATCTTTACTTTGACTTCGATTACTTTTTATATTAAAATAATATTTTTATAATATTATATTTAAAAGTCGGCGTGTCGAAAGAGACATGGTATATTTGCTGGAAGTATTTAATTGCGTAACAAGTTCTTTGATTTCAAATATATTTACTTACGGAAATAATTAATTGACTGGAGGAAAATGTTATCAGCTTTTCATACAATTGATTCGAAGAATAAACTTATTAACTATGTGCAATATTTGATAAACACTGTTACTTTGACTTCGATTACTTTTTATTTTAAAATAATATTTTTGTAATTATTTAAATGATTTGAAATTTTATACTCAAAAACATTAAAACTTGATCTTTTAATTTTAACTTCGTAATTGCGTTTAGTAAATTATAATTCAAGTTGTTGATTAGAGACTTCAAATATCAGATTTATGACTATAGTTATGAATCAGGAATACCTTCTGTTTTCCATGTGCAAGATAATAAATTTTATTATAATCTTGCAAAAATCTTAAAGAAATTATAAATTGTATTTTACATTTTCACTTTGAAAAAATTCAGCTAAGACAAAATTGTAATAAAATTACGCGCCAATATTTTCCTCAAATATGTACCGCAGTCCGAAAAATTCAACTCAAGTTACTTCTAGAGTAATTGTTAAGCTATATTTTTATATCAATCGATGAAAATTACCAACGGATTTATCAACATGAAATTTAGTTGTAAGACGTCACATAATAAACAGAAAAAATTCGCATTTTATTATTTAAATTTGAAAATTACTTTTAAAGAATTAATTTTATGGCATAAAATATTAACTTTCTTTTCTTACACTGTTCGAAATTTTCGACAAAAATGGTGAAATAGCAATTTATTTAATTGCTATTTTACCGTATTCAACCTAAACAGTCAAATATCCATAAAAAGTTGATATCCAAACTGTTAAGTGTGAGAAAAAAGTTTATTGATTGTTTTTTTTTTAATACGGTTAAGCTATCCGAGTTTCATCCTGGCTAACTAGGTTCAACTTTTAAAGCTATTTTGTTCCGTGAAGCTGCAGCCGAGAAGGCTAATCCGTCATTCTCATTACCAACTGAACAGGGGTTGCGTTGATACGGGAGCAGCGTTGATACTACAATATTTCTTTCATTCCTTAAACACATGAAGAGTCTGTATCATGTACTCTTCAATGGATGACCTTGGAATATTAGAGTACGAAATTATCATTCAAGCATAAATGGCGCAGTACCCACTGAGTACTAATGTCTGTTTAAGTTTCACTTTTATGGTTTAAAAACTATGCTAGCTGTAAGTGGTTACAAAACCGTATCGAGAGGCAAAACATTTGTAAACGACTTCAAAATCGTAAAGGTAAAAATAAAAGTTTCTAAGAATAAATTTTATGGTTAATCGAACAGAAAGAATGCTGTCTGTCATTTTACCGTAATTTCAGAATGAAAGTGTAGATGTGATTTTGCTTTGGTATTCAATTACGTGAAACATTTTCTAAGCAGTCACATGGTATATAGGGGTATTTAACTTTCAAATTTAGTTTTTGCAATAAATTATTTGATTAATTGAACAAAATGTTAACAATCTGTTAGCACCTAAAAAAGGTTGATAAAAGCACTTTACTGTAAAGTTGTATTTCATAACAGCAATAAAACACTTTTAAGATTCATTAATGTGATTTCGCTAAGATATAGTTATTAGCTGTTATACACTAAATAGTGGCATTCACAGTGAAACTTAATTATTTAAATTTAATTTTTGCATCAAAGGAATTTGTTTTATAGATAAGTAAATTAAAATTTCTTTATCGAAAGAATACGTTTATCAAAGAATTAGATCTTTTATGATATGTTGTATTTCCTAACAGTAAAAACGAATTTTCAAGATGACATGATGTTTTGTAGATACAATTGTTCTAAATTATTTATTATTTCAAACTTTCTAAAAGCAGTTAAATGCTAAATAGTAGCATTGAAATTCAAATTTTATAATTTCTAAGTAAACAAATTAGTGTTTTAGCATTAAATACTGTTAATTTTGTTACAAGAATGCGTTTTGGAAATCACTTCACCATTTGCGGTATGTTGCATTTCATATTAGTAAAATTATTCTCAAAGTACGTTTATTCATAATTATATGCGTTATTCACATTCATTCAATTATTTAAGTTTTACTTGCTTTTAAAGTGCAAATTTTTGCCTTACAGTAAAAATGTAGCATTAATGCTTGCACTACGCTATGGACAATTGCTTAGAGATTAAGACTAAGAGAAAAGTACGACTAAGTCCACGAAGGCTGATTTGGAGAGAAAATGAAGTTGCATGTGGACAGGAAGGGTTTTTCTACAGTATTGCCCATTTTCACTATGTAATAGCACTCGGGGAGGACCAATTTTTTATTTCATTGATTTGTCAAATCTTGGTAATGCTCAAAATGCATCAGATGGCGATCTAATCATCATTTTTTTTGAAAATGGCCATAAATCATTATTATCCCTTAGTCTTCAAATGTTTCAATACAAATATGATGTGACTGAATTTATATTGGTGTTTTCATATGATAGCATAAAGAGATGAAAAGATGTAAAAATGTTGAAGTAGTTTGATTCTAGCATTTAGGTATCCAATTCTATTTAGAATAAATTTTATTAACAAATACGCAACTACGTTAAATTTAGCAAGAGTAGAGATTTTCTAAACCATAGCACTAACATAAAATTTCACTAATTGAGGCAGTGGAAATATGTATATTTATTTCAGTAAATTTTAGAATAGAAGTTTAAAGATGTAGAAAAGTTGGAAACATGTTTGAATATAGACATGTGTACCCGCATATTTGAATGTGTAAGATAGCAATCACAGTATGGAAGAGCCAAGCTTCAAGCTCATAGCATTCAATGCTCCTCAGTGAGTTAGATATGTAATTTGCAGATATGTTTACATTTAAATTTATTGCTATTATTTGTTAATGGGGTTTGTGTATTAAAAAATGGAAGAGAACTTAAATGCAGTGAACAGTCTTTCTAAATGAAATTCTTGTTTTACAAAATTAGTGTTAATTTTAGCGTAATGCAATTGCTTTAAATTTTTAAGCTTTATTATGCTTATTGCTTTAAATTCTTAAATTTTCAGCAGAATGGAATTTAGAATATTGACTAACCGTTACGCGAAAAAGCCCCATCACTAGATATGTCAGTGTCAGTCGCTACGGAAACCGGTTAGTTACATATGACAAATGTGATGGGAAGTATTTTGGTTCCGTTTGGTACGAACAGACGAAGAAAATGAAACTTATTGAACGATATATAGCGAATTAAATTTTTTACCGAAATATTTTTGACAATTTATTATAGTTGCTAGTGGTTTTGTCATGATTTGGTTTCATTATGTCGGTCTATTTGATCCTTGTGAAAAAAAATGCCTTTTATTATACTTGCTGTAAAGCGGAAAAACCAGTTTCTTTATTGACTGACATAACTTGTCTGATGACGGGAGTTTTTCTCTTGATGGTAGGTCAGTAACTGTTCTGCATTAGGGATGGATTTTACTTATCCCTAAGTTTTAAAATGTAATTAATTAGCGCTCTCAAATTTGTTCGCGTGCGCTTTTTCATACTTAATACAGTTTTTCATAATATTTTTAATGGCTACCATTTTTTTTCAGACTCATATTTACTACGTCATGTATATTACGTAATTTTAACAACTCGGTAAATTGGTACATTTACTACGCAATATAAAATTGGAAAACTTAATTCGAAGAAACAATTTAAAAAAAAAATAAACTATGCACCATCGAGCTAAATTATCAACAACAACACCATAAACTATTCGAGTAAAAGACAATCCAAATTCAACTTATGCATTATAAAACGTAACAATAAAGATGTTTTTGTAATACATATTCTTTAGAGAAATCAATAACTGAAAATATATTTCTGCTCTTAAAATTTCAATTCATTAACAATGTTGCATTTCCTATGTTTATCATTCAAAAACACTTATGATTTTGTGGACGGTTTTAAATGGAAAGTCATTAAAATAAGTCAGTTTTCTGGTACTAGTACATCACTAATATGTAAATAAATGATCCAATACATTAAATTAAAGCACACGAAGCAGACTGGAAAGACGACTCTTGAGTATTTGTCAATATCACTTGGAGTTACTCCACAAAGCGTGTTGGGGAATGGGAAGTTAGGCACTTCGACGTTTTGGGCTGATGCTGAACGACTGAGTGTTGAAGTGGCAGCATATGCTCGAGGATCTACCAATTTCAGTCGAACTTCCTGAAAAAGACAAGCAGTATGTTTTGAAAATAAATGTATCACTAGATGATTGTTATTTCAATTGATAATTGTTAAGCAACCAATAAAGTTCTCTCGTAAAGGAGTATAATTCCGGTGTTTTGGTTTGTAAGCATTACTGGACATGACTAGGTAAGCATTATAGGAGAGTATTTATTTCATTTGAAGCTCAAAACTTAAGCATTGTCTGAAAATAATCACATTATTAACCTTTTCCTTACAGCTGGTACAACATGTGGACCACATGTGATGGTAGAACATGGTATACCGTAAGCAAAGGGTTAATTCGCTTTAAGGTTTCAAAATCCAAAATCTGCTCTGTCGACTTTTAGATATACACTTAAGAAAAAAAAACTTTCTTAAATTTTAAATTTAGATTCAAATTTAGATAATTGTTTTTAAAGGGATCGAGGTTAATAATTGCTTTCAGATGGCTTTATTTTTTTTTCAATCGGTTTTTAACCTAAATAAAAGTAAGTTATATTTTGTAGTTATATTTCCTATTGAAAAAATTCTGTCTAACATAGAAGCAAATTTTGCTAAATGTTATTTAAAGGGACATGGGTGCGTGATTGCTGTAAGATAGTTTTATTTATTACAATCTATTTTTAAACTAAATAAAAGAGTAAGTTATATTTTGTAGCATATTTTCTACTGAAATAATTTTGTATAATTTTGAAGTAAATTTAGCTACATGTTTTTTGTAAAAGGATCGGTGTGCATGGTTGCTTTAAAATAACTTTATTTATTACAATCTGCCCTTAAACTAAATAAAAGAGCAAGTTATATTTTGTATTGAGCTGAGATAAGCCAACGAAGCCAATATTTATTTTTGTTCAGATATATATTTTAATAGAGAGAAATTCTGTCACGAATTTAGAAGAAAATTTAATTAAATGTTCGTAAAGGAAGACGTATGATTGCCTTAAGATAGTTTTATTTATTATAATCTATTTTTAGAGTAAATTTAAAAAATGAGTCAGGTTTTGTATTGAAATTAGATAAACAAACGAACCAACGAAACTAGCATTTTTGTTGTTTTTTGTTCTTCAGCTATATTTTTTTATGAGAAAAATCTGTCTCGAATTTAGAAGCAAAGCTAGTTAGATGCTTTTAATCGGATCAAAGTGCATGATTGATTTAAGCTAGTTTTACTTATTATAATATCTATTTTTAATCTAAATAAAAATTATGTTATTTTCTATATTGAATTGTGATTAAACCAACTAAAGTTGCATATTTTTATTGTTCAGCTAATTTTTTCTAGAAAACAATTTTTTCTCGAAATTGTTCGTAATTTTGCTTAATGTGTTCAAAAGGACAGAGGAGTAAGATTGTTTAAAATAGTTTTATTTATTATAATCTATTTTTTACCTAAACAGGTTTTTGGACAAAACTGAGCCACGTAAAACTAACAAAACTTGCCTTTTTTGTTGTTCAGCTATACTTTTCATGAAAATAATGAGTCATGCATTTTTTTAAAAATATTTATTTTGTTTAGAATAATAAAAAAAGGAAAACGGATTTATTTTTGAACGGAATCGCCTACGCACTTAAAAGATTTCTTCCACCTACTGCGACAAAAAAAAATTCTTTTTATAAATATCAGCACTAAAGTTGCTTTGAAACCGGGTGCCTTATTTGAATTCTTTAAACGGATTTTTAACCATTGCCTTCTGCGGAGTTATGAAAATGAAATTTACCACATGTACGTGGAACACTAAATTCATTTTAGTAATCAATGTATTAAGTTATCAATTTTGTAATCAATTGCCTTTAGTATTAAAAAGTTAAAACACGTGGTCAAACTATTTGAATCGGCTTAATTGATTTATAAGAAGTTGGTATAATAGGTGGAAGTACGAAAATTAATACGTATTTATTGCCATAAACTGAGAATAAATGTGAAAAATTGCTGGAACTTTCTTGGTTGCCTGTAAATTAACACTTTTTTACATTTATATATAGTATAAAAATCTGTTTAAGCATTTTGAATAATTTTGAGAATGGCTTTGAGGTGATGATTTGCGGAGATGCATACGATTGAAAAACACAAAATTGTATACAAGCAGACATGTTTCTATTTAACAATTTTTCCAATGGTTTAAAACTAATTTCATTTTAGGGTGGATTCACAATAAAAATATGTTAATAAAAAGTATGTATACAATTTATATGCATTATTCACCTTATTTGGATAATAAAAAAAAGAATTTCTCTAACCAAATTAAGATTTTTCTTTTTGTAATCTTTTATTCATATTTATGTAATATATGCATTTAAAATGATTTATTTTTAGAAAGCAAAATGTTAAACTAAAAGTAACGAACACAAGTTTGAATAACATTTACTGAAATCTTCGGGCTATTCAATATCCTGATTTCAAAAACATGTTATTGAAAATTTTCACTGCAAAGAAATGATTAGAATATTAAGCTAAATTCTTTTCATTCTTTTCTGAATTTTATATTTCTGAACTTGTTAAATATTTATAAAAATTTGAAATAATATTTCTTTGTTAAAAATAAAATGAAAAAAATGGAAACTAGTTTATACATTTTTTATTTCCTTAAGAAATAGTTTAAATTTAAACTGGAAACCTTTTTTTCTTTATCGTCTTTTACAAAGAAGAATTATATAAGTTAAAAAAATTTTTTTGATCATCATTAGATAGAAAACTTAGACTTTTAACTTATCTTTAAAAACTACTAGTGGAGCTATAAACTTACAAACATTTCATTTTATTCTTACAATTAAAATTATTACATAATTAATTTTTTCATGACTGATTTTGATTAAATACTGAGGATAAAGCAGTTTCATAGCTATTGTTCCGCAAGAACAATACGAAAATAAAATTTTATATTTGACATGTTAAAACCAACCAACGACACTTTAAAAAAATGCTTTTAAATATTTATTTGTGTTTATTAAAATATATATTTTGAGAACTATGTGAAAGCAAGCTATGATTTTTATTTTTTTAAGTTAAAATTAAACAATTAGCTTTGAAATGTATATTCCAAAAGAGCTTTAAAATGTATCATAAGCATTCCTGGTTTCATAAACTTGATTATATAATATGAAGGAGTAATACATCAAACTTATATAAAAGTTAACATTTACAGAGCACATGCGAAGGCAAGTTTTACAATCATGCAGGTTTTACAAATTGGGTTTTCTTATTTAGTTTAGAATTTAACATTTAAACATGATTTTACAGTTAATAAATGCACTTCTTTTACTTTTAATAAAATGTAAAGAAATACAAATGAAATTTAGTTTTGTATGAAAATTAATTTGTATCAAAAGCATTCAAAATGATCCCAGTTTTAAGTTAAATTTATTTATAACACAGAAACTAAATATTTCATGCAATTTAGAATAACAACTATTTTTCACATTTATAAACTTAACATTATTGGTTTTTGAAACAGTGTAATATTGTAAACAGATTATTACGATCATAAAATTACTTCTTAAAAATATTTAATCAACTTTAATTTTATATTTTTATTTAAAATTAATAGTTATATTTACTTACAATTAAAATATTTATTATTTTGAAGGATATATATTAGCATTACATATTACATATGTTTTCTAAATGAAGTTTCTTGCAAATCTTTATTAATTAAATTATCTTAAAAAACTTTTTTATTCTTATAGACTGGTCTAAGTTAGATTAACGTTTTTCACAAACCTATGATAAAACGGTTAAAATAAAATTGAAAAAAAAAAAACAAAGAAAAATTCCAACAAACAATTTCGGAAACAAACAACTGACAAAAACTTTTCTTTCCAAAAATTCTGGTTTTAGTTTAAAAAATATTTTTAGAGGTTTTAAGTGGTAAACATCTAGCACAGAAGAGTATTTAAATCTCATATCATATCATGTTTTAATACGACAAGTGATTAGGCTTATGATGAATATTTCGAAAATATGCTAATGTGATTTTCATTATTTAAAAGATTTTAAGAAATCATGACGTGATTTTCAGTATTTTTTCTTTGATTTACGCGCTTAATGTGGGCAGCGCCATTGAAAAGTTTTTGTTCTAAAATCGCAAATTTGAGAAGAAAAATTCATGCCTTTGTCATAAACTTGCTTTGAATATTGTTTTTTAAATTTAGCTGTTTTCCTGTTATATTCTTTTGAAAATCAGTGACATTTAAGACGCCTAGTGTAAATTTACAGCTATTAATTCTAAACATTCAATTATTAAGTATTTTTTTCTTATTCTTTTGTTATTTATGTTTGCAGTTAATTGTTACACACAATATATGCAATACACAGTTACTGCAAGCACACTTTTAATTGTTTTTTTGTGAAAATAAATATTTTAGGATGATAAATATATTGTCATGTATAGCGTTTAAATAAAAATAAGTAAAAAAAAATGTTATAAAAAGAAAAGCAGTTTACTTTTTAAACTATATAGCATTTTCATCTTGCAAAGTCTTTATCAGTTTAATCTGCCCGAGTTTCTTAAGTTTTTAAACTTTCGATATCACTATATCTTTTAGAAGCTATTGTAAATATTATCTAAACTGGGTCTTTTCTTAGTCCTGAATGGCTCTTCACTTTCTCTGAACTCAAGAGATGAGAAATCAATAACGAGCCCTTGAAGCTTCCTTTCATAGTTGCGTATTGTAACCATTTAAAAAATCGTTCTTTTATTCTACAAGAGGTTGATTTCTGATTATAATCAAAGAAAATCGAATTAGTTTAGGAAATGAGAAATGCCTTGCGTTCTGCAGGGAGAAGATAAGATGATTAAAATGTCATCTTATTCTATATCTGCAATTCAATCGTTATTTCTCCTCTGAAATTCTATTTTCTAGAATTTTTTTTCTGGGCGATAGGGAAATATTCCAAGAATTCAGCTTTTAAATTTGATTACTTATTCCTAATGTGGTAGTTATTTTGCGTCCTCTCATTGATCTTAAGCTTCCTGTTATTTAAATGTCTCTTTGCTCATTGAATTAAGTATGATAAATGTAAATGAAGTATATCGTTTCTTTCTCTTCAAAGATTTGTTTTGATAAAGTGTTTAGTTACTAAACGAAGTCATGTTATAAGAAAGTAAGCATGCGTAATGGATTATGTTTCAATAAATATTACTGAGTATATTTCATTTAATAAAAGTAAGAAATCAGTTTAAACGTTTGAATAAATTTTGATATGAGTTACAGTTAAAATGAAAAAAATCATCTTAATATAGGTTAACGATTAAGATTTTTAATGCTACAACATGCTGCCTATAAAACTGTTTTATTTCAGATGAATTATTTTTATTAATTTATAATACAGACATGTATTTTGTTTTAAGAGTGTTCAGAAAGTGAGAAAAATCGTTCCGTACTGAAAAATTCTATCTTGTTCAGTTTTTGTTTACATATTGTTTAAGCCGTTTTGATGAAATTATTATAAATATTTCTCCTGCCACTTGAGAATTGTTAAGTTTTGCATTAAAATAGTTAACATTTTATACAGAACTTAATATTTCTAAGCATGGGGTTTGCGGAAGAAATAATTGTTAAGAAAATTAAAAATTATAAATTGGTCGTGAGCGAATTTATTTTGTACAGTTTTTCAAATATTTTAATCAATTAAAACATTTTGATGTAAAAAAAATTAGTATAATCTTTATTGTAAGCTGTTTAGATTAAATTGATATGTTTCCCTGCAGCTTTAAAATTACGTCTAGAATTAAAATATTTGCCTAATTTAATAAGTTTAATATTTTATTGCTTTTCAAAGTCCACTTACTTTAGACAAAAAAATTGCTTAAATTATTTAGTGCTTATTTTTTGATGAAAATGTTGCATAAGAGTTGCTCATAAAAACAGCAATCTAGCCAATAAATAGTAAGTGATTATTCACTGCATAGTAAAAAATAATGGTTAATTTTAACGGGAATTTTTTTTAAAATTAAGCGCTGCTTTAAACCTTTTTCTGTGTAATAAACGAGAACTATAAATAAATATCGAATCAATTAGCTTAAAAATGGATTCTATATATGACTTGAGTTTGAGGTTGTGAAAGATGTATATCGGATACAAAATTACCCCTTTCTCAAATATCTGAAAAAAAAATGCATTTGACCTAACAATATTACGTCTAAACCGAAGTATATACTGATGAAAATAAAATCTAATAAAATCATGTAAATAATTGTGAAAATTTCGCGTATGTTTATCTATTACAGCGTATTAAAGTTCAAGTTCATATTCTTCTTTTAATAGCTGACATTAGAACATTTAATAGCAGGCTATACAGCAAAAAAGTTCTGTATTATTATCTATTACACATACCAAATACGTGTACAGCATATCTACGTGTAAGTACGTGTATATACGTGTATGGACATTAGCTATCAGTTAAGTGAGAAAATATCGTGCACTCATGCCGAATTACTCTCAATAACAGTATTAAAATTTATTTTATTGTTATACACTCTCAATTTTTGGGGTGAAAATTGTGATATAAAAGTGCTAAACACAAAGATAGCGAAAGAACTAGCATGCAACTACAAACAATACTTTCAGAATAACTAAGTCTAGCACAAAGAGTACACAACAAAAATCAAATAAATAACTACAGCATTTCAGACACTTACCATTGTTAGATGACGAAGCTTGTTTACAAGTTTCTTCTTTCTGTCTTCTTAATATTGGTCCTTAATAGTCCTTAATATATGTGTATTTAACTAAAAAATATCTGAGAAAAAGAGCGGAGAGAGAAGGAGAGAAAAACAAAGCAGACAGAATTCGAAAGAAAGTTAATTATTAACTTTATTTAGCAACGAAGAAATATCGGTGAATGCTATTAGACACAAACTTAAAAGAAGCAGTGCGAGTAAAAAATGTGCTGGGGTATTAATTATGTTAATTTAACTTATCAAGTGTATTTAATTTGAATAAATTTAATTATACATAGTGTTTCTTTGGATTAATGATGAAATGAAATTAATTTTTGACAGTACAGAAAATCCCATTATTTTTTTAAGATGAGAAATAGCGGTATTTTATTTGTTTTAATGAATCGGTGATATCCGTAGAAGTAACCAAGCGTGATATGAAATGCATATATGTATATTTTATTTAACAACTTGTTTTTACTTTTTCTACGTAAGAGATTTATGCAATAAATATTGAAAAAGAAAATCGCGTAACAAAGGTTGGCGCTAAAGGAAGTAAATGTGAAATAGAGAGAGCATGAATTCCGCTGACACTTTAATAAACAAAATCAAAAAAGTGAGAGAAAAAAAAAATAAGTAATCTAATTTCCGCCCTTTTCAGAGGATCAAAGGTGGTTTTGAGTTTTACTTTCGAATTTTTTTTCTTAGATGTTGAAAAAAAAATCTGATAAAATTGCCGCATTGTAGAGTAATGACGTTTTTGTAAAATAAATAAATAAAAAAAAAACTCAATTTCGGGATTAAAAACTGAAATATAAGGTATTTAAACTATTCATTTGGTGATTTTTCCTTTCTTATGAAAACGGTTTGCCGAAAATTCTGGTTTTCAAAATTATAGTTCTTATTACCGCATATTAAGTAAAAAATACGAAACTTCAAAATGAATTCAACCGAGTAAATGGTTTTTAGGCCATGGTCTAAGGTATTGTAATAAAATTATCAAATTTTATCACTATTTTTAATTGTTAATATACCGAGAATATTACCGAGCTTTTTGCTGCTCCGTGGAGCCAGAATCACGGTAAATTTCACATGTTCTCGTAGCTTTCTAAACTTTGTTTTCAACACACACATATATATATATATATATATATATATATATATATATATATATATATATATATATATATATATATATATATATATATATATATATATATATATATATATATATATATATATATATATATATATGTATATATATATATATATATATATATATATATATATATATATATATATATATATATATATATATATATATATATATATATATATATATATATATATATATATATATATATATATATATATATATATATATATATATATATATATATATATATGCTTTCATTTTGTTATAATACGGTGAAAGTTCAATTTTCAATTTTAATTCATATCCCTCAGAATGTTATTTCGCATTCGTGCTTTTGTAAGGATATATTCATAATGCTTTTTATGAAGCATTTATTGAGGAAAAGAGTAAAGAAAGCTATTTACAAAATTTACATGGAGCGGAGCTGCTGGGCTTAAATTCACTGTACCATTTCCAAAAGACAAGTGCGCGCATTTATCATATGAAGCATACAGTTATTCCTTCATGTCATGTGATCTATAATATCCAGACTTCTCTGTTAGAATTAACGCCGTAAGATGTATTCATACGACAGGATGAAGATGAATTAATATCTCAAAATATTTATTAATTTGAATGATTTTCGGCGTCATAAAGGCATTTCACTACGCAGTATGGACTCATTTTATAAATAAAGATTACATTTCTATTCAATTAAAGCTAATATATACGCTAAGAGCTAAATTAATTATGTGAAAGAGATTATTTAAAATTCTCATCAATCAGAAAGGCTAGTCTGCAATTAAAATATTAAAATATAATTCTTTTAAGTTTAATTTTAAGATCCTTTTAATTTTATAAGGCTAATATATATATATATATATATATATATATATATATATATATATATATATATATATATATATATATATATATATATATATATATATATATATATATATATATATATATATATATATATATATATATATATATATATATATATATATATATATATATATATATATATATATATATATATATATATATATATATATATATATATATATATATATATATATATATATATATATATATATATATATATATATATATATATATATATATAATATATATATATATATATATATATATATATATATATATATATATATATATATATATATAAGATTATATGTTGAACTAAATATATACTATAACTATAATTCTATAACGCTTTATACACTGATATGTTTTGCTTTGGCTGTATTAATACAATATTAGAAACCACTATTTTTTCAGGTATAATCATGTGAGCTGATGAAATTATATCTTTTCCCTATTTTTCTTTTAAACTTGTAAAATTGTGAAAATTTTTTAGTTTTCTTCTTCTCCTTTAAAAAATCTTTATATCTTTTATCTTGTTTCCTTTGTATTTTTAACTTATTTTATCTTACAGCTTAAGCCTAGTAAATAAAGCTTACTATTATTTTTCTTAATTTTTTTCGTTGATCTCTCTTTTCTTTTATCCTTTTTTTCTGTTTAGGTTTCGAATTGGCAGAGGTTTAGGTTTCGAATAGTAAGAGTCTGTAAAAAAAATGTCTGCTAAATATAATCTTGTTAATAAGGAAATTGAACACTATAGGAATCAATAAAATAATCAATTTTTATTGAGAATCAGAAAAAGGATGAATCATCATAAAGATGAAAAAGTGGAGTCTTGGTGGCTCAGGGAATAGAGCCGGGCTCAAATCCCACCGATGGTTGGTTGATATGGAATCCGTAGCTGACTAGCATCGATCACAGTGATGATGTAAAATATCCTGGTAGCCGGATCATGGGTTTGAGTCCCCTTCTTATCAAGCTAACCATGGAAGGTTTTCGTGATTTTCCTCTCCTTTTACTGAGAATGCGGGTTAGTTCTATCGAAAAGTCCTCCAATAAGGTAAATTACTCCCAATACTTGATTCAGGATTTCCCTTTTCTTCTGGATTGCGTTTGAAATTATAAGGCTACCGAGTTGAATATTGGTTGTCGTAAACTCAAAAATTGGATCGGTTGTTCAACGACGATAATAAAAAAATATATATAAAGGTTAAAAGGTCAGAAAGAAAAACTAATTAATGATTTAAATATTATATCCCGAATGGAACCTTATGTTGTAATAGGGTGAACCATTTCAGAATATCTTCAAAATTGAGTCATTATCAATGTATCGAATACAGATGCTTGGAATTGACTTTTATTAAAATATTATAGTACTAATATAAAGCAGTAATATCAATCTCTATAAGTTTTTTTTAAAGTTTATTAGGTTTTTGTTCTCATTGAAATTTATTTATTTATGAAATGTGACATTCCACAAATAATTTTAATTGCGTGTCAGTAAATTAAATTATTGTACAATTCAAAATGTTTGAATCTTAACTTTTCGTCTGTGAATCTTATTGATATTTTTGATATTTTTAATTTACCACTATTTGAAATTATTGTATCCATAAAATTTTTCTTCCTTTCTTTGATCCAAAAATGATAATAAAACACTATAGAAAGCATTTGTAAAATATTTCGCTTGCTACATGCATAAATTATTTTTAGAAAACCGGTTTTATAGCTGATTTGAACGAGCGGAAAGCATAATCTTCAAGGAAGTTTATGGTTTTCAACACCAGCTTCAAAACTAATTTGAATATAAAGTATCTCATTTACACTTTGATTGAAACTAATGGTTATTTGGGGGATTTGTTGTCTAAACTGGATCGTGCAATGACACAGAAAATGAGTTTCTTCTTACTCGATGGATAAATGTGTCACCATAAACATACTCAAATATTAATCGATAAGCTACTCGTTTACAAACATTGTTTGTCTGGTGTAAGATTTTCCAAAGCCCAGATTAAAATAAAAAACAAGCAGGAAATTCTTTAAAAAGTTTTGTAGTCTGTGAGGTACTGCCATAAGTATTGTCAGTCTTTCTTCTAAAATTTGTAATTTGAAACAAAACCTTATCTGTAATTTTAGCGATTTGAAAACGGTGCATTTAAGACTTAACTGCAAAAAAGTATAAACGCTATTTGATAAGCTATATTTCAACGTAAAATTCTGTGAGCTATACGCTAATAACTGAATTGATATAAACTGGGTAAATTTAATCAATTACGAAATACAAATGAAACAAACTATTTTGATGCAAATTCTTTTGGGGATTTTTCGTCTAGACTGTATGGTTCAGAGCCACTGAAAATTAGTTTGATAGTGCAAGAACGACTATAACTATATTTAAGTGCTAATCAATTAGCTACGTTATAAACATTTTTAAGGATTAATAAATTAGCAACACTTTTGAAAACATTGGTTGCTTGTTGTAGGACTTAAACCACAAATTAATTAAACGAAAACAACTCAATAAAATCCTCAAAACTTTTTGTAGTCACAAAGGAAATATTACAGAAAATTAGCCAGATCAATATATTTTGTAGGCTAAAATAAAATCATCTTTGGTAGGCTGCCCATATGACCTTGCGGAGGCCACTATTAAATGTAGAGCGTAAAAAAGTACACGGAGAAATAGTTATGGTAGAATTACAGTATTGTATGTAAATTACACTTCTGGTGAAAAAAATCCATAATTTTGATATTAAAAACCTATATATACGGTATTAAAAACATTAATTTGGTAATATTTTCATTCATACGTTAATGCTATACATGGAATTTCAGTTTTCAAAATTACAGTTCTTATAGTTATATACAGTTCTAAATAGTTTTTATGGCAAGCTTCAAGGTATCATGATTAAATAAAAAAATTTACCGTGTTTCTAACTCTGTAGGAGTTTGGCAATTTTTATTGAAGTGCTTTGGCAATAATCTTAGCAAAATTGACAATAATATATGTCCTTACCACATGTTATTAAATTTTATAATTTTATCATGATACCTTAGAGCATGGTATATATATATATATATATATATATATATATATATATATATATATATATATATATATATATATATATATATATAATAAACAATCGATCGACTCGCAAGCTCATAAATGAAAATTATTGTTTTTCTTAACATGAAATAAAAAACAGCAAATAGCTTCTCCGTTTTTTTGAATAAAATGCTTAAACTCATGCGTGATATTAATTTTATATCTGTTGTGTAGATATTTCGTATTTAGTATTTAGATTAATTTTTGGAAAAAAAAACTCCGAAAAAAAAATTTCCGTACGAATAATTATACTAAATTTCTAATATTTACGCTTTTGATGCATGAATATTTCACAGAGAGTGTAACTACAGTAAAATAATAAAATTTAAATTTTAATTACGTTCCATAAATTTTATAAGAAAATTCAAAACGTAAGTTATAAATCTTTTATTTTACTATCAATTTTGTTCATGTTTAAACGTAAGATATATTTAAAATTTATCTATAGTTCCTGATTTCTTTAAGCAATGATTTGACTTCTGAGTTTAAGGAAATTTTGAAAAAATGTTATCGTCAAAATTTTAAATTAAATAAGTCAGTAAAGATTGACGCATTTTCAAATAAAGTCTAGAGTTTCTGAAATCTTATATTTTTTTTGTATCAAGCGAAATTCTCTTGATTTCAAATAAATCAAGCTTAGTGCTGAAAGACGAAATTTCTATTTTTTAGGGAATTAAACTTCTTCTAATACTTTTTTTTTATCTCATGATTGAATGGTTTTTTGAAAGAATTATTGGGAAACTCTTGCGACGGAGAGAACTCTGACAAAAAATAATCGCTCAGCTCTTTCATTTTGCTTCTACTTTATATTGTGAGATCAAAACTTATCACATTATTTTGGAATTTAAAGCAAGAAATAATAAGAATTAATAAGGATTATTATTTTTGAACTTTAAAATTTTGCACTTAGTGAATTGTAAGAAATTTAATTTTATTAATTATACAAATTTTAAGCATAAAAGTATAAAGTACATTAAAGATTTAAATACCAAAAATTATACAGTAAAATTTAAATTTTAATAATAAAAATAAATAAAAAAATAAGAGAGAAAATGTAATACTCGTTTTATAATTATAAATAGCATTAGAAGTGGTTTGATTTCGAAAACCACTTAGACAAAATAATTTGGAACATAAAAGTATAAAAAATCTAAGCCATTTTAAAAATACCGATATTATTGTTTTACTTCATTTACTATAAAATTTCAATCGCTGTACATTGCTTGAATCCCTGGTATAAATTCAATTTTGAGCTTTGCCAAAATTATTTCCTGCCTAGTCGCATCAGCTCATCTTGAGACTCCAGAGTATTCTTTTAGTCACCAACTCTCTATTGCGTGCGGAAATGCATTTTATCCTGATTGGCACCTCTCGGCCACTGTGGGCTTTCTTGTTCTGTTTTTTAACTTTCCCTCTCTCGGCTACTGTGGTTTTTTAGTTTTGTTTCGTACCTTTATTTTTACATTTTTCGCTGGCAACTTTACGTTTTATATTTAAAATCTTTTAGTTACTTCTCATTCACGTCTGGCGTCTGGTCTTGAAAATGGGAGTTTGTTTCATGGCGCTTGAAACATGCAGACAGTTGCTTCCAATTTTTATATTTTTGAATCGAATGAAGTTTTTAATCAAGTAATATTTTACAGCTTCAGTTTCTTGGAATTTCTTATTTAATATAATTTAACCAATTTATACTATTTAGAAAGTACTCTTTTGGGAACAAAAAAGAAAAATATCACGTTTTCAAAATCCTTTACGTTCCTTTTTATGCAAAAATTAATTTGAACATCAAGGAATATAGCATTTTATCAATGAACAAAAATTAGGTTGGGAACAACGTTTTAAGTTCATAACAATTAAATGATAATGTTTATAGTTAAACTTTTGATTTTTAAAATTTTATACATTTTTAATTCTTGATTTGAAAAAAAATGATGCTTACTGCTTTTTTAAGTTTTTATTAAAATAAAACTAATCATCAACCGCCATGTTTCAGTTTTATTGAATGATGTATAGATCATCATAGGGGGACGAAGTACTTTTTTTTTTAAAACAAAACTCTTTTTCGCATATTGAAAAAAAAAACTAAAAATGCGCGAAAGAAAGGAAATATTTCTTTTTTTGGATTTAGAATACAAAAATAAAGCCTAGGAAGGAAATACGTGATGAAATAAAACTAGCCACACAGAGTAAAAAGCGTCCTGGGATTTTTTTTCCCTCCAAAAAAAAGTTAAAACCAAAACGGTTCAAAAATTTAGAATTCTTTCAGATATTTTGCAAAGATTTGAAAGTCTATGTTTTCAATATAAGTCTAAAAGATTTCTATCTCACTTTTCGTAAAAGGAAAAAAAATCAAATAAAGCGATTTCTTCCAACTCTCGAAAGGAACGATACAGATCGGTAAAGACAGATCGAATAGTCCAATAAAACGCGTCCAACTCAGTTGAAGTTGCCAAAAGCGCGGTTCAGATGGAATTTATGAGTTAGAAGTAGGGTAAAGTTGCGTTAATATTTGGGCAAAACACAATGCATCAAGACTGCACTTATCATAAAACAAGAAAGGAACCAACTTTTAATGTATTAAATCGAAGATAGAGAATTTAGAGGTATATGCTTCAGCTGTAGTTTATGGTGCGAAGGAAGCACTGCCGATTATGACTTATAAAACTCACTTTACTGTTCCTACATAAGTTTGTTTATTATTCCCAGTGGTTAGAATACTTGGGTTTAGGACATGCATTTTTTATCAATCAGAGCGGCATAATTTCTCATCGTTCCAATAAAAACATCAAATCAAATCTGGCCACGGTGACGAGACAAGGTTGGCAATCATCTAAAACCTCCTTGGTTGAGTTTTCTTGAGATTTTATAAGCTTAGATTTTTTTTAACCAAATATGGTTAAATGGAATTAAAAGATTATTAAACCAGAACTTCTATTTAGTCAAACTTTGAGTAAACGTAAAATTTAAAAATGTTTCCGCTTATTTGTAGTTTCTTAATGTTATTAGTTTGTAAAAAAGCTTCAAAATCTTGAAATGCGTTTTTTTTTAAATTAAAAGAAATAAAAATTATCGTTAACTTTAAATTTTAAATTATTATTATTAAATATATTTCTGCTTTGTCTATAAGGCACGCTAAAAGATTTTACAAAATAATAAAATTTTAACTGAAATAATAAAAATTCATTTTACACGAAAATAAAAATATCTCTTAACATCTAATCCTTTGAAATACTGTAGTTCCTCTGTTATGTAGAAGGAATTTTAATGACTGATATTCATTTTATATGAAAGTAAAGCAGCGAAAAAAAACTCAGGTAAAATTATATTATTGTATGGCAATGACATTTCTGGTAAAAAAAAGAACATAATTTTGGTTAATGAAATTAAAATATTAAGTTTTTAAACCATTCATTGGGTAATTTCTCCATTCATATGGTCGCTTCGGTTTACTGAAAATTCTGGTTTTCAAAATTATAGTTTTTCACACCACACATTTAGTGAAAAATACGAGATTGAAAAGTAAATTAAACCGAATAAATGGTTTTCAATGTTCAAATATCATGATAAAACTATCAAGTTTTAACACTTTTACCAAATTTTATCATTATAATGCGTTAATATTTGGCCACATTTTATTGTAAATTTTACCAATATCATTACCTAAGTGCTTAAGTAAAAACCGAGCTTTTGGGTATTCCCATAGAGCCAGAATCAATGTAAATTTTACCATATTCTGGTGGTTTTTACAATACTTTTTTACTAAGTGAAAATAATTTGTAATGAACTAATTGGAAATGCTACAGCGTCACTGTCATGCAGCAGGAATTTCTATTTCTCAATAAAAATTCTCTTATAAATTATACTATGTTCGCAGATATTCGATGACTTGTTGAATTGTTAGTTATAATATTTTTTTAAAATTAATTTATTTTACAAACATGTTTTGTTAACGTACATATTACTAAAATGACTATAAGGACTAAAATGACTATTCCTAAAATGACTGTTATCACTGAATAAAAATTCCAAACTCATGGCCTGATGTAACTAAATTACTTTAATTCCAAGCCATGAAAAGATATAGAGCCCATTTAAGAGCAATTTTAAATGCTTATTATAAATTAGTTTCAAAAAAATAAAAAACTTAAATTAATGTATATTTTTGAGATATTTAAAAGAAAATTTTTGGGTATGTACTTATTTTATGAATCGTAATTTTGAAATTAGTTGGATTTCATACCAACTAGTCTAACATATACTATACATTATGTAACGGTTTTATACAAGAAAAACTGCAGAAAATCAATATTACGTAACCAGAGATGCATTTTCTGATATTTAAGTGCTATTCACTTCAATACTCAGAAAATAGATTCCACTAAAGCAACATAAAGTTATAAACAAAAAATTATAAACAAAATATTTTTGAACATTTTTGCATTATTTGTTCACGCTGTATTCCACTAGCGCAAACGTTACAAATCTATTGTTTAGACACAAAAACAAAAATTCTATTAGACAAAATAATAATCTTAATAACTAATAACGAAACATTTAAATAAGGAAATACAGTCAAATCTAAGGAGCTTTAAATTTAAAAAAAGGTATTATAATGTCAGTTACGCTTATTTGAAGAATTTTATTGAATCATATTCTTATATGTAAAAAGACACATGGATAGGGCTGACAGAAGTAGGCGAAAGAAAGTTGCGCGGCTGATAACAACACATTATTCCTATCTGATAAGAATTGCAAAGATGGACTTATGTATAATCATGAACTGGATACAAGAAATCCAACTTTCCTGGATATTGGGAGAGAACTAGGCAAAAGGTACAATAAATATACTGTATATGTTTAATTCAACGCATTGTAAGTTTGTTCAATACTACTTCTGCACCAGACAAAGGAAGAACAATAACTGGAGTAAGAATTTATTCTAGTAGAAAAAATTTTTACTACAGTTATTGTCAATACTTCATTATAATATATATATATATATATATATATATATATATATATATATATATATATATATATATATATATATATATATATATATATATATATATATATATATATATATATATATATATATATATATATATATATATATATATATATATATATATATATATATATATATATATATATATATATATATATATATATATATATATATATGTGTGTGTGTGTGTGTGTGTGTGCAAATACATATATGTATACATATATATATATAGGAATTAGAAAGAGACAATTTTGTATCGAAAATCATTAAGTATTAAATATCATTATCCGGAGACAAGTAATTAAAAGTAAGTATTAGACATTAGTCTAATAACATATTTTAACTTTAATTTGTAAACATTTGAAATTTGTTTTTAAAAATGGTATATTATAGAGTGAAATTAATTAAAGACTTATTATGGTACCATGAGAGGGAAATGTAGTTGATACTTTATGATCTTCGATACTTAATTACATCTCTTATCACAACTCGTTTATACGATACTGAAAAATCTGAGGCTATTTGCCAATTAGAACCATTTTGACCAAAATTATTGAAAATGATATCCGTAAAGCATGAAAAAGTACTAGAATGACACGAAAGGAGTCACTTTTAATTGTTCTTTTATTTTCATCAGAAGAAAATTTGTCTTAATTTGACTAATCTGTGATTGATTAATTACTTAGCACCTTTATTTGTCATGCATTCAATATACAACAAGAAATGCATAAGACTTCCTATCACCAAAAACTCGAAGATGTACTGGTATTAAGAGCATCACAAAAATATTTTCAAATCTCACCTAGGATATTTGAATAACTTTTTTGTTGGTATTTATAACTACCTAAGAAATAAATCCTAAATTTCAAATAATTTGCTTCGCGTTATGCTAAAGAAAGCAACTTGATAAATTTTTTATCAAAATTTTTTTTTTAGTGGCGCATTTTTTTACATAAAAACAATTTGATGCATTTTTTATTAGGTTATAATCTGAATTATTATTTAGAGTTTTATTTTGAACAATCATTAAAAACATGGTGTATTTTGATTATAATATCGTAATTTTCTTGAATATCCAATAACTATTCAGCGAAAGATAATATAAATTTATCTTCTACAAAAAACCAAAAACCAAAATCTAAAATTTCAGGAATTTTTATATTAATAATTTTATTTATACATATCCAGCAATTATATTTTGAAATGGTGCATAAACGAGGCATTGTCCTTCAAGAGGCAAAGGATTTGACGTATTGGAAAATTTGGTAGCTGCTGACGTACTGACGTTACGGTAGCGGAAAAAGATGATCCTAAGACGGTCAAAATGTTTTTCCTGCATCCCGTTGGCGGTTCCAGCGATTAAGCCTAATCGATCGTTTACCGAAGAATGTTGAAATTTCTAGTAGTTTCTGTTTTAGTTTAAATTTATTTTTTCAAGCTTATATTTATCATAAATAATCTATGCAATGCAAAGCAATATTCCTTCAATATATTAGAAAAATAAGTCGTTAAAATAAAATTGTAATTTAAACATAATGTACAGAATGTACCGAAAATAAGAAAAAAGTAAAAATGAAATAAAAAAATGTACATGATAATATTTTAAATTAAATGTAAAATTGAAATACGATCTATAACAAATCCTTTTATTTAATGTCTGTAAAAATTCAATATCATTATATCCTGCTTTATTATTTTGTTAAAATTTTGCTTAGCTTTGTTATTAAAGTTAATAATATGTGCATCTCAAATATGTTTATGCATGTATAAATTACATTTCAAGTTTAATTTGTTTTGAAAATTCCTTTTTGGGTCTCTTACGTCAATGTCAGACGCCACCTACGTCAACATTACGTCAACAACTACGTTAGCACATTAGTCGAAGCATTGATTGTAGAATGAAATACCATCTCAGACGTGAATATATTCAAAATATAAGGAGTTGTGCTGCTAAAAATACAGACTTAAGACTTGTTTTAAAAAATATCTGTAGTTTATTTTGAAACTTTACTTTTATTAACTAGTTTGATTTATTTACCCTTGCATTTTTTTAATAATTCTAATCACAAGAAAGTATTACAATATTTTTTGGTAGCGCACCTTCTTTCATTTGAAAGAAGAACATGAGAACTAAATCTTGCTGTTTGCAGCTACGTCAATATTACATTGCGTGTGGTAGCCTAAGTACCATATTAAGGTACTAAGTACCTATACCCTAAAGTAATAACACCTTGGATTATTGTCATTTTTGTACTGAGTTCATACAGCTGCTCTGTAAAAAAATATGGATCATATTAGAATAAAAAGTATTGACACCCTGAGTGCAACATCCTTAAAATTATTTTTCTCCTAAAATCCAATTTTACCATAAAACATTATACTCTAATTTTTACACTAATATTTATTTAATTACATTGATTTAGTGGTTTTTCATTAAATATTGCTATTTATCAGATTTTTTGATCGTAAAACTTAGCGGTTAATATAGACTTTACGGCAAAAAACTAGCACCCTGATTGCCGATACTTTTTACATTAATTTGATCAGAAATTCTTTGCAGTATATTGACTTATTGGTCATCTAATTCTAGAGAACGCAGCTTTGACAGAGTTTCTAGCAGTATGAGTTAGTTAGTAAGAATCTATTTGTGAATATTGTGGATATATACTCAACTACAGAAATTTCTATACAGTACATAATTAATTTTTCCTCAAAATTAAATTTCAATACAATGCATGTTCTTTTTTTCCCTATTTTTAAAGCTATAGTTTTTCGATATATAAAACTTGGAAAAAACTAAATTTTACTAGATTATGGAATATTTTTTTTTACAAGTTTGAAACAAATTTTGGTATAGAATTAGTCAAAATGTTTCACAGCAACCTTTTTCTCCGTGAAAAAAATAATATTTTTAAAATTTTTATTTGATTTGTCATGTCAGAATCGCTATCATAATAATACATGATATCTAATTCAAATGCACAGATAATTTTATTACAGATTACCATAAATTTCAGTGCAAATAAAATAGTATCCTTTTTTTAAGTCTTTAGTCGTTTTACTGAATAACGAAACATTTTATTAAGATTTAAAACTCTTTAATTGCTTATAATCCATTTTTAAATAACACTTGATAGTAGACACACATTAGTTTTTCTAATATATTAATAAAATATATCTTAACGAAACACATAATTAAAAGATTTGGACATCTTTTAAATACGTATACTAATTGTTAAATATGTGTAAGGTAGTTATTTTTTAAAAAAAATGAATTTGATTTTAATATTATGCTAAATTAACAACTTAACTTATGTTATAAAAAAACAAATACTTTAAGCACAAATTATATACCTAATCATTCAAGTGGGTCTTTAAAATATTTTTCCTTTTAATGCTTAGGTAATAATAATAAGTTTTTATTACAGAAATATATTATGTAGGGCATCTTCTTCTTTTTTTGGATTTTTTATTCAAATGCTCTTTTTTTTAAACCATGTTATTTTGTTTTCTTGAAACTAAAATTAAAATATATTAAATAAACAACAAAATTATAATTATGAGAATATATTTTAAAAGTAAATTTTTAAGAAGACTAAAATTTTTTTAGAATAGAATTAAATTTTCGAAGTGCTTGTTTTCAATACAATTAAAATTAGTCATAAATCATAACAATTCATTAAAGTACAAATGTGCCACTTAATCTAGTCATTTATGAACAATATGATGAAAATTTTCGATTAAAAATTAAAAATTAATCTTAAGAAAATGTTACCGGAGCAGTTCTCGAATATTGCTTCAGTTTCGTAAAAGACACTAAACAACAATCGCAATTAAACATTCATATTCATAAAACATTTTTAAATCATATACTTTTTAATTTCTGTGAGCTGAGTTAATATAAAATTTAAGGGTAAAAAAAGAAAAAAAATGAATGAGTAAACGTAGCCTAGATCTTTGATAAGATTTTGCAAAAATAAATGCAATTTTGACTATATTGGATAAATAACCTACCGTGTCTAAAGAGCAAACAAATCTCGCGTGCAATAATGACAATAACGATACAATCAGGAAACATAAATCACTACTTCTCTTTGACATATTTGATGATGTCAAATAGATAAAAAGCTATCTTCTTTATATTATAGTAAGGGGTTTTGGCATGGATGTTACTGTCATATTACATTTATGAGACTAGTTTGAGAAGGTTTTACGTAAACATAGGTGAGGAATCAGTATAAATGTTGGAGAAATGAGAAAAATAGGTAATTTCGGAAGAGCTAATGGGTCATTCTATTATTATAGGGATAAGTTATGAAATGAACATTGTAGTGTTTACATTCTTCGTTAACATTATTTAAGAATTATGTTCGTTTTAGATTTTCTAATGCTGAAGTTGCATTTAATGAAATTAGTTTATCGTTTTAGCACTCTAAACTAAATTTTGAAGGTGTTTACTTTGAAAACGTTATTTTTTAATTGAGAAAATATACTCAGTGGAAGTTATATGAAAACCAATTTTGACATGTTGGTAATTTTGAAAAGCTTTATTTATAATCAAATGAAAATTCAGAAACTTAATTTGGTTAATAATATCTTGATAATTTTTTTATGTTTTTTATCCGTTAATATTCTTAATACGAGCCGCGATGGCTCAGGGGATAGAGAGTTCACCTGTCCAATGAGGTGAACTGGGTTCGAAACCCAACGATGGCTGGTCGATACGAATTCCGCATCCGACTCACACCGATCACACCGCTGACGTGAAATATCCTCAGTGGTAGACGAATTATGGGTTAGAGTCAACGGTGTCAGGCTAACCATGGGAGGCTCTCGTGGTCTTCCTCTCCACGTAACGAAAATTCGGATTAGTTTCCTCAAAAAGTCTTCCACGAAAGCGAAATTCTCCCAATACTTGATCCAGTTCCCTTGTCTTCCAGATTGGGTTCACAATTACAAGGCTACTGAGTTGAACATTAGTAGTCGTAAACCCAAAATTTGGGTCCGTTGCTCAACGACTGTTATAAAATAAAATTTTCTTAATACGTAATTTTCCGCATTAAATAAAAATGAAACAAATAATATCCACATTATGCCATTTAAAGCAATTTTAAAATACTGACGAAATGGTTTAATGGGAGCCCTGTTTTATCAATAATACTGGTTTAATAAGAACCTGTATGATATATTAGTGGTTCAATGTTTAAACAATATGTATACTGTACTCCTATACAACAAGTATGCATCTTAATCAACTAGGAACTTTACCTAAACATTTTAAAAAATGGATTCCATCAAAAGAATTTAAAAATACCGAATCATAGATTGAATAAAATATGAACTAAAACTGTAGATAAATAGTAAATAGTAACTGCAAAGTTCCTCATATTTCTTGCATTGAATAATGCAAATACAATGACTATCAAAAGATGTTACGCTCTGCAAACCGCTGAATAGATTGCATACTTATATTTGCACAGGTGTTTGCCAGCATATTTCTGACAGGTGTTTGCAGAACGCAGACTCTATAGGGAAGAAACATTATAGGGAAACGTGATGGGGAAGAAATATTGAAATCAACGCTATCCTCATAAAAGATATAGAGTTTTCCAGAAAAATGTAATTATTTTTCGCCATTGATTCCTATTAGTGATAGAGAATTTAACGAAATTTGTGCTGAAAATTAAATAATTAGCGCACGGAGAAACAAATTTTAATAGAATTACCGTACATGTATTATGATGACTTGTAAGAAAAAAACCCATAAAATCTGGAAGAAACCCCTCATAATTCTTGTTAATAAAATAAAAATATACGGTATTTAAATCTTTCATTTAGTAATTTTTCCGCTCTAATGTTAATGGTTTATCGGAAATTCTGGTTATCAACAATATATTCTTATTATCACATAATCCGCAAAAAATACAAACCTGAAAAATACATTTAACCGAATAAATGGTTTTCAAGTCATGCTCTAAGGTATCACGATAAAAATTACCAATTTTTACCACAAATACAAAATTTTATCACAAAACATAAAACAATATTTTATTGTTAATTTTACCAAAATCATTTCTAAAGCTCTTCAGTAAAAAGTATTGAGCTCTTTGTTATTATTGCAGAGCCAGAAATACGCTAAATCTTACCATATTCTGGTACTTTTAACCAGATTTGTCTCTCAGTGTGAGATTCAAATATGGTTAAAATAAAAAAGTCTAAAGGTCACCACAAGAAAGTCCAAAATATTATTATAATAAGTTCAAATAAATAAAAATTTAGAATTCTAATATATTTTTGAAAATCGTAGGTTTTCCTAGTGATAATTAAAAATTTATTCAAAACAAATATTAGAAACAGAAAATTTATATGTGTGTGTGTATATATATATATATATATATATATATATATATATATATATATATATATATATATATATATATATATATATATATATAATATATATATATATATAGTTTTATATTTTGTCATTATTTATTAATAACAAACTAACGACAGGAAGTAAAATAAAATGTAATTAAGTTGTACAAATTTTTTTTCATCTTCAATTGAATGCTCTCAGTTCAATTCCATCCTTCTTAAGAAAGTTTTATCTCAACAATATATATAAATTTTATGTTGAAGTAGGCACAAATATTATTTTTAAACATGTCCAAACATGTCTGTAACGTATGGCTCTTAGAAAGCCATACGTTAAAACAAATTCCAAGAGCTATTAAAAATAAGATATAAAAAATAGGCATGCTATTAAATAAAATGAAACAAAAATGTCAGGTATTTTAAATAGCAAAGAAGTAAATGATAATGAATTACTTTCCATCAAATGGGAAACATATTGATTTTCGTAACCCATATCTCTTATATTCAGCCTTACTGTTTTATCTTGATATCTTGAAGAAAATTCTTTTTTAAAAAGTGTTCATACCACGGCTCTCACGTGACTAAACTGCTACTCATTAGTTCAATCATTAGTGAGACCCTCTTAGAAATATTTAAAGGTTCTATTCCCTTAAAGAACTTTTTTTTTATTTCCTCGTCTTAAGATCTACATATTTCCCCGCTTCAATTAGCTATTTAAGGCCTTTTTTTTTCATATTCGCTTCGTAAGTTTTTAAATATATTCCAGGGAACCTATGTTTCTTACTGTGAATGCGTTTGTACTTAATTGGAACGTTTCATTCTTTGGAACTAAGAGTATGATATTGATTTCTTTAGTAATTAGTAGAGGCAGTTGAAGGACTTAATTTGGCGCAATTTTTACACTTTGGGTTTAGCTGGATCATTGAAAAATTTCTTAAGTGGTTTTCTTCTGTGCCGGAAAATGAAGTTGCGAGAAAAATTAGTAAAAAAGAAACTATTTTGAGAATGTTTCTTGAAAAATTTATTATTTTATTACACTATAGAGAATTTTTTAAAATAAAATGGTTGTGAAGTTTTCGATCACTCAAGTAAAAGCCCTAATTATTAACTTTTATTTGTAGTGACCATTTTTTTTTCGGTTCTTATGTTGAGATCTCCTTTTAAGATTATTGTTCAAAGAAAATGAAGCGAATAAGAATAAAAATATATAACTTTATTGATAGGGTCCCAACGGTTGCTTAAGTATAAAACATACATGATGTATAAAGATTTTCAATAGCTTTTAAAAATATTTATAAAGAAATGATTAATCTGTGTTTGAAATCCTTGCGTTTTAAAAATCCATTTTAAATAGTTTGTTTCAAATAAAAATAAATTATAATTTGCATTTATTATTTTTGTATTCTTTTTCATGGATATAACAAGGCAATTGTTTCGGGAACAAATTTAAAGTTGATTATTTATATTAAGATCTGATAATTTTTTTCATCGTATTTGTCGCTCAAAAGTTTTGTATTTTTTCATGAAATTTTTTTTTACTTATTGGATGATCGATATGTAAAAAAATTATTTTGAAGGAACACTTAGATAGCAGGGTAAGGTTGATTTTAATTTCAGCAACAACCTTTATCACAAAGCCCCACATGGTTTATAAATGAATAGCAAATAAAACATGCAAGCTTGAATCAATGTTAAATTCTACTATGTTACTTTACGCACTATGAAGTTCGATTAAAGCTAGCATAAACAACCCTTTTATATCGATATTGAATTTGCCTTTACAAAACAAGGCTAGAATAAACCTTATGAAATCGAGGATGGATCTTCGGTCTCAAACAGAGGATAATTTTACCTTCTCAAGGTTTATATTAGACTTTATGAATATCACTGGGATAAGGTTTACTTTCATAGGCTTTTATATACTCTTCTTTAATACTTTAAAATCGAAGGTTGACTTGATCATTAAGTTTTCGACACAAGCAGAATTTTGCATTTGAGAATTCCAGTCACGAAGAGCGCAAAAACAAGGTTTACATTAAAAGCTCAAAGATAAGATTTTTTTGTAAAGTTCTTTGCAGGCGTTTATTCAATCTCTAAGTAAACAAGTTAGGCATACTAATATTTCTTCTAAGTTTAAAAAAAGGATTAATTAGTCGAACTTTCTATGCCAACTAAATGAAAAGGAAAATTTAGCGTCTGCCGTTAGACTGACTGCTGTCTGGACAGTATTTTCTGTGAACATAAAATATTTATGATAGGAATTATTATATTATTATGAAGCGTTTCTATGCATTCATAAATAAAATATTAATAACATATTTTTAGAATACATTGCCATGTCTGTTCTAATATGATGATATTTGGAAAAAGAGTGATGTTCGGAAAGTGCAATAAATCAGGGTAATATTTCCAAATTAGCATCTTAATCACGTAATAAATAATAAGTTTTAGTGCTTGAATCCAAACAATGTGGAAGACGGTAAACGCCTATTTAAAAAGACAATGATACTCGGCAATTAAAAAACAATTTGTGCTTCAGTGTTAAAAGCAGAAAATGGAGCTAACTGCCAAACATTATTAACAACGCTATTTGTGCTTTCAGAGATTGCTTGCTATATGTTTTTTAATCTACTTTATTGTATAATGTAAGAAACCTTTGGAAGGCCGAAAACTATAGCTCTAAAAGCTGATTCTAGTTTATGATATGGCGAATGAAAAACGAGATTTTACATAATACTTGATAGATTAATATGAGTAACCATTTAGCAATTATTTATTTTTCATCACAGTGACAGTGCGATTGGTATAAAGAGATTTCTATACTCTATCAACTATCGACTACATTGGTATCAATATTTATTACACTTTGTTTCACTTTATCTTCTTCATTATATAATTCCCAAAATAATTCAGGGTCCTGAATGCCATATTTTAAAAACTTGCTCGGGTATCAGCTATTTGATAAAATCAGCTATTTACTTTTGCATTACCACATTAATATAAAAAAAATTTAAGCTTATCATTTATTATTTGAGTGACTTAATAGCGTAATGCATCTGTTTTAAAAACTAACATTTTTCTACAGGCATTATTATCATATTTTTATGGACTAAAAGAATTTCATGTCCCATTGCAGCTTAAAATATAAAAACAATGTCTAAGAGAAGAAAATCCAGGTTTTTATTTCTAAACATTATCAAATCTAATTCTACAGTCTTCTACAACATTCTTCAGTAGCAATAAGGGGCAGATGAACAGCTTATATTTTTTCTCAAAGATGCTTTAAAAATCCTTTCATTTTTAAAATCATAAGTGCCGGAGTAGTAGCATATAACTTTATCTAATGCTTCTCTTAGAAAGAAAATGCCTCCGACGTACGTCACATTTCATTTTAGTTTTCCCTATTTCCCCTCAGGGTGAAACAGTTCAGTCAGGAAACGCGTAAAAAATTCTTAGAAAAAGGGAAAAATACTTAGATGGTACAAGACCGCAATGCGCACGATTTTGCAAAGAGTTGAAAAAAAAAGTATTAGAGAAAGCAAAAGAAAACAATCTTGACCGGAACAAGGTGGGTTAAACTTAATGGATCTGAAAAGGGTAACGCGCAATATAGTACGTGACATATATTTCGGATAGGAAACTACCGTAGAAAGGACCTCACAGAAACATATCGTCATGAAAGCACGTTCATATATGTATGTATCTATGTCTCGTATCTATGTGAAAGTTACAGGTAAAGTTAAAAAAATATATCCAAACAGGTAATTTATAGGAAACGTATGTCTTCGAGTAAACATAAGAATGGTCCCAAGCGCAAAGGGGAAAATGCTGATTTCTTTTTTATTGTTCGTAAAAAGAAGTGAATGGCTGTGAAAAACAATGAAGCTGAAAATATAAAAGAAAAACGTTGCCAAAACATTTTTAAAGTGTCTTAAAGAATTTACATTTTTTGTGTATTGTTTTATTAACGAAATATTTCATACCTTTGCAATTTGTATAGTTATCTTTGTTTAGTTATTTGGAGTTAAATGTATATATATATATATATATATATATATATATATATATATATATATATATATATATATATATATATATATATATATATATATATATATATATATATATATATATATATATATATATATATATATATATATATATATATATATATATATATATATATATATATATATATATAATGGTTTCTTAAACAAGAAAAGTTTATTCGATTGCTTTGCGAGTTTTTTTGGAAAGTTTTAAATAACGAACATATCATGCGCATGGTAAATAAATAACTTGTTTACCGAAGCAAGAGTGCTTCTTGACAGATTGAGAAGTAATTTAAAAGTACTTTTTTGTGTAGAAAGATTACAGTAATACTTTATTTTGGGGAAAAATATTTTTAGTATAATTGTTGACGATTTATTTCCACCAATACCTCTGCGTTTCATTAGAACTATCAACAAAACTAAACAACAATTAAAAAATTATAATATTTTTGGCAAAAAAAATTTCTAATGAAGCCTTAAAAACAAAAGTTTTTCGCACATAAATATTTTCTCTGTGATTTTCCTATATCATTTAGGAAATATAAGTGTAACGCAAATGTAAAATAATAGTAATACAAAGAATCAAGTTCATTCGAATAAAACACAGAGAATTACTTCAAAACTTCTATAAACCTATATTTTCTATAAACTTAGCGAGATATAAGATTACAGGTATTTTAGTATTCATAGTGTGTTTAGATACAGCACTATATCGTCAATGATACTGCTCGTTACGTGACACTTCAGTATCGTCGTATTTTCAAATACTGAAATAAAGCCTTCACAATGTATCGCTTTAAATTCAGGAAATAACACGGTGATATTTTTTCCTTATTCTCCAAAGAAAATACTCCAATTTGAGAAGGAACAAGATATCTGAGTGGGAAAGAAATTCAATAAATCTTATATCAAATTTGAAATCTGAAGCAACTTTACAAATTGGGAGCTTAGAAATAATTACATTTATTAATTGAAGTTAGCTGACTTCGAAAAAAAATGTCTTTCTTTTATTTACGTGTAGGTATGAGTTCATTTACTAAACAAATATTAATCGATATACAGCAAATATTGCTTTTAGCCAATTTCGTACACAATATTTTTTTCTAAATTTTTATGAACGTTGATAACATGAATAATTTCGCTTTCTATTGATATAACTTTATTCACTTCTAGTGCCTCAGTGGACTGATCTTAAAGACACGGTTCCCAGTAGACCACCGAAGTCAAGCATTACCGGCTGCGGTCAGTAAGCAGGGGTTACCACCTTGATTAGCCGGCGTAGGGACCAAGGGTGCACGGTATCGGTCCTTGTTAAACTATTCTACCTTAAAGTGCTCGATTTCGAGCTCAGGTTTTCGGGCTACCAAAGCAGGGGAGCCATCCCCTCAGTGGAGGATCAAAAATTGCAATAAGAAAAATTTGCAGTATACTTTTTTACGGACAAACGATCACCAATAGGCAATATTACAAAATCAAAAAAAGTTTATTTTTAATTATATCTATGAATAACATCTTTATACAACTCATTTACTCAACACACTGTTTAATACTTACATTATAATACACTTAAGAACATTGTTTAAGAATATAAAACTTACAATAAACACATTACTTCTAATAATTTATACAATAAACTGTTTAAAAGGGAAATGCATTTCCCCAGAAATTACTCAAGTCACGTGACTATCTTATCTAGTTTACTACGATGGCACCCTTTTAATAATTTTATATTTGATTTCAATAAGTATCTGAAACGTTCTTTACGGGAGTGGTTTCAATTAAGCTCTAATTACTTAAGATGTCTTTCAAGCTATTTTCGAAACAAAACTCAGCCCAAAACTTAAGCATTTCATTCGATAAATGGTATCAAGAATTAATTTATAAATGGATAGTAAATTTGAGAAGGTGGTGAAAGTGTTCAAGATAAATGATCGGGAGTAACTATATAATTTATTTTTACTTCAAAGTCAGAAATAATCTTAAACAATGTGTCAAGTTGTTCACCTCGCCTTTCTTTATGAAATTCACAAAGATAAAAAAAAAAGTATCTTTTACGAAAATTGATGAAATTATACACTATATTAGAAGTTTCTCGGGAACTTTTATCTGATTAATAAGTTTGGTAAATCTATTGGGAAAAGTGGTTTATGATGTATTGTTTGAATGAATAGTATATTTAATCGAGACTATACATGGAAGTGAAAAGTTGATTATGTATTTTAATGTTATATTTTATT
>NC_141766.1:23978980-24026480 GCF_982258835.1 Parasteatoda tepidariorum
ATTATTTTTCAAATAAATTAAATAATGTAGAGAGAGGAAACTTATCCTTTAGTTATGTTAAAAAGCAAAGAAAACAAGAAATAAGTTAAAAAAAAAACATTTTTTGAAAGAGAATAAGAAATTAGTTAAGAAAAAAACGTTTAAAATTTTTAAAAAAATATTCAGAAATTGAATTTTAAATAAATTTTTAATTTTAACATGGATTTTTCCAGATTTGGATAGTTTTTTTTGTTTTTTTTTTGCTTCATTTGTTTTAAATTTTATTTTATTTTTATTTTGCGCTTCTCACACTATTGAATCTTTATATTTTGCTTTGGCTATATTAATACAAAATTGTAAAGCTCTATTTTGCGAATATAATCGTATGAGGTAACGACAAAATTATACATTTTTGTTGCTCGTCATCTGGCTTTTTTTCTTTTTTTTTGATTTTTAAAATAAAATAATTTTTAATTCATTAATAATTTTCCTATTCTCTTTAAGTTTTCATTTCTTTTTCGTTCTTTCTTTCTTTTGCACTTTTATCATATGTGTTCTAGATACTTACAGCTTATGGGTAGTTAATAATAACCAATTTTCAATTTTTTTTCATATTTTTTAATAATAAAATTTTTTCCATTTATTGTTTTAGAATTCTACGTACATTTAACAAAAATTAGCGGAAAATAAAAAATAATAAATTTTAAAAAAAGTTGACGAAGGTACTCGGATACTTTAATATTTCTTTGTAAATTTCCCTTTTCTTTAATACCTCATTGCTCCTGCATTATATATATATATAAATAATTTCTCCTTTCTAACGTTCCAACAAGGAGAAATGTTACAAAAAGACTTTAAAAGTACATTTAAAAAACAACCTTAGCGAAGTTTGTTTTCTTTAGTCGCAGGTAAACATTTCTTTGCTCTCCAAATACTGCTACACCCATACAACATAACAAAAATCAACAAAATCATGTTATTTTATCGTTTCCTCATCCATGTTTCCTTTCTGACATCATTCAACGAAACAGAAAGTAAGAGAATTCACACAAGAAGGAAAGAATTTCCTTCGACGAAACGAAAAATGTACGAGCAAAGAACCAAAAGAAGGCATCGCGTAATATCGAAATACCACAGACTTTTTTTTTCTCCATTCAACTGCAAGGTATTTTTTTTCTTTTTTTTTATGTTTTAGTTTGGAGGGCGTATAGGCTTTGCCGGTTAGGCGAGTGACATGTAATTCTAGCGGACCCACTCCTGGTAAAAGTCAGGGGTGCGTAAAGCGAAGAACAAATAAGAGAAAAAAAAAGACACCTTGCTGGCAAATCTCTTTTGCTGGGGGAAATCCATTCCATACGCCATTCGTTGACGCCCCTATCAAGCATGATGTTAGTACTCGTGTCACGAGAAGACTAGTTTTCTTTTTCGGTCATTATTTTTGTTCTTGTCGAAGCGAAAAGAACGTGAAGTGCAGCAATAAAAATTTAATGGTTTTTAGATTTCACTTTAAAATTCTTTAGATGCTTCGCTGCATTTAAGTAAACATGAGGGCTAAAGACGATCAGCTCTGAGCAAATATATATACATCTATATTTGCCCACCTATATCTGAAGATATATATACACAGAGATGCCAACTTGCTCTGGACTGGGGATAAATATTTTCGTGTGGTAGTCTTTTAATGTATGATTCGTGGTTTAGTAAATTCGATTTATAGAGTTTTAACTCCCTACTACTTCTAAATAATTCAAAAGCTCATATCATGCGCCATTTTGTTGCAGTTGTGCATTTGGAAAAGTTAGCAAAATTGTTAAAATTTTTGTAACTTTTAGGTTGAAGTTCTAAAAAAAGTCTATATTAATTTCCACAGCTAATAAATACTTCGCTGCATATTTTGAGTTTTATTTTAAATCTTTTACCAAATAAATGCGAAATACACTTTTAGAAATCTCTCATAGGGTACGGAATTAAGATCAAGCAATGTAGTGTATACGCGTTGAACTCAGGACAAATGGCCCTAGTTTTAATTTTACTAAAACCTCCCTTCAAAATTTTTTAAAGATCATAAGCAAGTTTGATTGTACCCTGGAAAAGTGAAGAACCCGGCAATAAAACCATTTCATTTCTAGCTTTTTTTCCTCAAGAGATAATTGCCAAAACATATTGACAGTGTCTTTTTTTTTCACAGGACACTTTTTCCCCGAATACCATCTGGTTATAAAATGTGTTTACTAGCAGCGTATATCCTTTTCAGAGGCAGAAACTGTCCAGCAGTAATGTCTGTTGGATCGTTTTTTTCATACCCAAGATAAAATAAATCGTAGTAAATAGTTTATAATTAAAAATACTACTTCTGATTCTTTCAAAAACCAGCTATAAACCAAATTTTTTTCTTACCAGTCATTTTCTTTTCCGTCTTACTTTCAACCTTGCTTTAAAGAATGGAGTGAGAATGAATGAAGTCTCAATTGATGAAGTGAGAGCTTTTGAATCGAAAGCATAGGACTCCTTTATTTTAAATTTTATTTTATAACCGTCGTTGAACAGCCGACCCAATTTTTTGGGTTTACTACTACCAATGTTCAACTCCGTAGTCTTGTCATTTTGAAGCCAATCCAGAAGACAAGGGAAATCCTGGATCAAATATTGGAAGAAATGTGCCTTCGTGGAGAACTTTTTGATGGAACTAACCCGCATTTGCCTTACGAGGAGAGGGAATCCGCGATTACTTCCAACTGTTATTCTGACGGCAAGGGGATTCTCACCCATGATCCGTCAACCACTGAGGATATTTTACATGAGCACTGTGGTCAGTGCGAGCCAGGTGCGTAAATCGAATCGACCAGCCATCTCTTAAATTCGAACCCGGTTCACTTCATTCGGAGGCAAGAGCTCTATCCCTAAACTTCCACGGCTCAATTGAAACATACATAACTAAAACTCAATAATTTTAAGAAACTGCTAGAAAGGCTAGATATTAGCCATAAATTTTAACCTTCAGTAGCGCTAAAACTAGCACTACTGCAGATTTCCACCACCCATGATTAGCCTGATGGCAAAGGGATTATAACTCATGATCCGTCTACCACTGAGCATATTTTACATGAGCACTGTGGTCAGTGCGAGTCAGGTGCGTAATTCGAATCGATCAGCCATCACTTAAATTCGAACCCGGTCCACTTCATTCGGAGGCAAGTGCTCTATCCCCTAAACCTCCACGGCTCAGTTGAAGCCTGCATAAATAAAACTTAATAATTTTTAAGAGACTGATAGAAAGGCTAAATATTAGCTATAAATTATAATATTAGCTATAAATAGCGCAAAAACTAGCACTACTGCAGATTTCCACCACTCATGGTCAGCCTGATGGCAAGGGGACTCTAACTCATGATCCGTCTACCACTGAGGATATTTTACTTGAACACCGTAGTCAGTGCGAGCTGGGTGCAGAATTGGTATCGACCAACAAGTGTATATACAGCAACCTCACTGTCTGCTGACCGTAAAGACTCAACACTAACTGAACTTAAATTTACGATGAATGGGATAGGGGCCGCTTAGCGGCTCATGTGCCCAGATAAATTGCACCACTAGGACTAGGAGCAGTTATCTCATGATAACACTTTTAAAGAGTGGGCGTAATTATCTTTAATTTACAAATTTTAATAGTTCATTCGCTACTTATTTATTCACCCGTTTTGTCCCAACTTTATATATTGAAATGATACAAGAAGTGGTTTTATGGAAAAGGTGGTATAATATATTATCGAAATTAATTGGTTTTTCTACTGTTAGGGCATTCAAAAAGTCTTTGATACATCAAAAATTACTTCATACCTGCCAACTTTCACTCTTTCCAAGAATGGATTTTCAGAGTGGTTGTAAAACAATAAACGAAAAACAATCTGACTCAAAAATATATTTATATTTTGATCCCGATGAAATTCGCTTGAGCAAGGATTATTATGCTTTCTTATATTTATTGTAATTATTTATATGTAGTGGTGGTCAAACTCATTTATAATTATTATTATGATTCAAAAAGTTAATTGGAATAACCTGAGTATTGCTACCACCTTAAATATGAAAATAAAATCTTCCGGAAAATCCGGAAGAGTTGGCAGGCATGTTACTTGTGGTTTTGTGCTGGATGCTGGATATTGGGGTTATCTCGGTGTTTGGCGCGAAGCGCCACTAACCGATTCATCGATTCTGTTTTGTTGTATTCTGGGAGGTCCTATATATCTTTGAAGTTGTAGTATAGGCATGTTACTTGCTCCTTTTAATTCTAGATCTATTCAGAAATAACTAAATCATTGTGGTATCTGAGAATCTTTTAATTCCCACAAATAAATGAAAATACTGAAAGAAGTTTCCCACCACAATGAATGTCTTTGATAAAAGGAACTGTCCTAAATATCGCTGGGCGTTAACCGGTTAAAACGTTTGTAAAAATGGGGAGCTGTTGGGATTCTCTTGTCAAGGGCATGAGCATTTGTCTTTCTGATCTTCCATATTTTATTTTATTTTATAACAGTCGTTGAACAGCCGACCCAATTTTTGGGTTTACGTCTACTAATGTTCAACTCCGTAGCCTTGTAATTTTGAACAAAATCCAGAAGACAAGAGAAATCCTGGATCAAGTGTTAGGAGAAATTTTCCTTCATGAATCACTTTTTGATGGAACTAATCTGCATTTGCGTTATATGGAACGGAAGACCACGAGAACCACCCACGGTTAGCCTGACGGCAAGGAGGCTCTAAACCATGATCTGCCTACCACTGAGGATATTTCACGTCAGCACTGTTGTCGGTGCAAGCCGAATGCAGAATTCGTATCGACCAGCCATCACCGGGATCGAACCTCGATTCTCCTCATTGGAAGGCGAACGCTCTATCCCCTGAGCCATTGCGGCTCTGATCTTCCATATAACTGCTGAACGATCGAAATATTTTACAAAGTAGTTTCAAAATGATAATTGAAACATAAAGCATTTTCAAAACCTTAAACTTTTCCTCCAACACTTATACGCATTACCACCTAAATAATTTACATAGCATACGTGTGATAAATGTAATTTTGCGTGGTGAGTAATAATTTTTTTTTAAAATTTAGAAAACAAATATTCTTAGTAATAGAACAAATAACCGTTTACTTGTCAGACTCTTTCGGGCCAACGGAAAAAGTGTCTTTATGAGAAACGAGGTAGCAGGTCTGAATGCAACTTAAATTGAAACTTCTTCAGTTAGCAACTAATTTTGCTAAACAATACAAGAACTTTTTCATTCCAGAACAAGATAAATATCGCAACAAATATAATTTTATGCAATTAATACATTTTGACTGATATGAACATTCAGTTTTTCCAATTATAAGTGGTAAGAATGAAGGATTAAAATAAAAAATTTTAACATTTTTAAAAAAAAGAAATATTACGAAACAGGAATTTAAAAATTTCATTAAAAATTAAACGGTTCATGTTTTATTTGATATTTATGATATTCCTGATATGTATGATTAAAACTCTATTCCTTTATGGGTTCATCAGTGCTTTTGTGTGTTTACTTGCCAGTTATCATTATGCTTAGTGGCCCATAAAGTCCTCAGCTTATTTCTCTATCTCTGCTAATTCCTATCAGCTAGCTGATCCCTCCTGGCCTTTCTCTTTTTCCACCATTTTCCCCCATGTTCACATAGGTTTTGATCTTTTTCTTTTCATAACTGATTCCCATGTTAAGGGTATTTATGGAACTCTATAGGCATTCTTAAAATGAAATAAAATTAAAAGTGACAACCACATCTAAGCATTTATAAGTTATTTGTAGCTAGTAAAACAATTTTTTAAGCGAATTCAAAATTATCAAAAGATCTTACTACATTAAAAACTGATCCCTTGCTCTGCTTTGCAAAAAAATATTTCCTTTTGGTAACGATATTTAAGTTATTTTTGAGCATAAGTAATTTCTCTTCCACTACATATCAAAATTCAAAGTATCATATGAAATGCAATCATTTGGATAATTTGAATGGGGAGCAATCATGTGGACACTTAGATGAAAGAGTTAGGGCCCCTGACAGGGCCGGGACTTAGACATACCCTCCAACTGCTACGGAATTTCCGTAGTTTCAGAAATCTTCTTTTTAGACGGTAGCAAAATTAATGTCTTAATATTTTAAAAAAATTATTTTTAGCGTAACTTGTCCACTATTATTTATAAAAGTGCAGGCCATATGGCTAGATTCTTAAGTTCCGATAAAAGTTTTATGAGAGATCCATTTGCTTTAAAAATTTCTACTTTGGTTTGCTACCACTAGAAAGAATTATTTTCAAAACCCTCATAAGTTGGAGGGTATGCTTAGATAACCACCTCACATAGGCATAGAATGCTAGTGCTGAATTTTTTAACCCTTTCGCGTCAACTGTCTCAAATACATGCCAGCATAAAACTGTATCAACCAGGGTAAAAAGATAAAACTGGTAATCAAAGTTATTCTTTAGCAGTTTATTTGTGGGCGGAGTTACAATAGTTTGATTTATTCAACCCTTTAATGGGCCCTTTATTTCTAATAAAAGTAAATTAAAGTATTTTTGGAATTGAAATTGTTTTAAGAACAGTAATTGATATAAAAAAAAAGCTCATTTAGTTTATAAAAATTCCATTTTTTTGGTGGTAAATATATTTAACATGACCTATTAGGAGCTTACTGACTTTCATTTTTCTTTATTTATAAAATAAATTCCTTAAATGCTACAGACTTCAAAAGGAATTATGTATTTTATAACTTTTATACGTTTTTTAAGAGTGACAAATGGTTACCAATTTTATTCAAACTCACTTCAAGAAAGCTGAAGTTATTGAAAAATGGAAATCTAAATTAAAAGTGGTAAAATGTGGTGGTAAGTATACTTACCACGGCCTTCAAAAGGGTTAATTCACCATTACTTTGTTCAAAATAAAACTATTTAGTTATACTTTGAGCTAACATTGTTTATATATAAGATTAGACTAAGAATAATTAAAGTAAAAGCAAAGTAAGTCTGTCAAATTAGCAACTACTACATTTAAGTTACCGTTTTTTATTTAATTACAACTTGATTCTGATTTTGTACGAATGCCTTTCTGAATCACTAGTCCCCAAGGGGTAAAAGAGTGGGTTAAAGTATCCTTATTCTACAAGTCTTATCGTTTAATTCACCTCCAATTTATAACCGCTTTTGTAGAAAACAGTATTCCTGTTATATCTTAAATAATCAGGTACTCTCTTAACGTACATAGGAATATATAATAGTGCAGAGCTTGAAGCTCGTATCATATTTAGGTAGAAAAAAGATAAGAAGTTGAAAGCACAATAATACTTTATGAATTACGAAATTTTTGAAAAGTTAGCTAATATACCAATGCTTAAAGTTTATTTACTGTATATAAAGTAATATATACGTTTGAATCATTGATTTGTCATGGCGGGCAAAAAATGTGTATTTTTAAATTTTAAATTAATAGATACGTAAAAAAATATATGTTTAAACTATTTTGCAATAATTTTATAAGAGGATACTATATTAGTGAATGAGAGATAAAGACATTACGTTTACTATTTTTAAAACATTGTTAAACCCTTAACCCTTCCGCGCCGACTGTTACAAATACGTGCCAGCATAAAACCGAATCAATCAGGGTAAAAAGATAAAATTGGTAATCAAAATATTTCTTTAGCAGTTTATTTGTAGGCGGATTTATAATTGTTGATTTATTTAATTCACCATTACTTTGTTCAAAATAAAACAATTTAGTTATACTTTGAATTAACATTGATTACATATCTGATTAAACTAACAATAATTAAAGTAAAAGCAAAGTAAGTCTGTCAAATTAATGACTGCTACATTTAGGTTACCGTTTTTTATTTAATTACAACTTGATTCTGATTTTGTACGAATTCTTTTCTGAATCACCCATCCACAAGGTGTTAAAGATCTGCAAGCTAGGACAGATAATGATTTATTTGCTTTGAAAAAACAGTTGTTGTAATTGCTCTTAAAACGTTCATCATTTCGAAACATTAAAATTTCTAGATTTTTTGGAGATATTTGAATTTTATATTTAAAGTTGTTACGAACTGTACATTTTAATCTCTCTTCACAAAGTTGATATATATAGATTTACACATCAACTGCATCTCAATAATTTATACAAATATGTAAAAAAATTAATAAGAATCCTTGAATATATCAAGTACCTTCAAAGAAATAATTCTTGCTTACAATTGCAAGTTCTATTTGTCATATTCCTACCTTTGCGAAAAAATTCTATTAGAATAGGTAAAAAAAAAAGGCAGCAATGTCATTTCTTTTATTTCCATCATTATGTTATTAAATCCTTAAGTCATTGTTAAATGATCTTTAACTAGCGTTAACTCAGAAAAACATGGTAAATTGCGGGGTACCCATGCCCTAGATTAATTAAAATTTGGTGATGATCTTTCTGCAAGATTACAGAAAATTTGTTATTGTTTACTTAAAAGCCATTAGAATCGATTTGATAACTTTTTTGACAGTTATGTATATTTCTATGTAAGAACTATTTCCAAAATTTAGCTACCACTTCAAAAAAGTTTCCTGACTCTTCCGCTTTTCAAGGAGGATTTTATTTTCATAGATAAAGTGGTAGCAAGACTCATGTTATTCAATTATACTTTCTAAATTATAATAATAATCATAAATGAGTTCAACCACTACTACTTATAAATAATTACGTAACATAAAAGCAAAATAGACTTTATGGAAGGAAATTTCAACTTGGTCAAAAAATATAAATATATTTTCGAATAAGATTGATTTTTGGTAATTGTTTTACCACCACTTGGTAAATTCTACCGGGGAAAGCGTGAAAGTTGGCAAGTATACATTTTGACGTGAAGTTCGCGCTTTAGTTGCGCATCTTCTTTTTCAAAGAGAAAATTCTGGTGAGATATATTTTGATGACTTCAAAATATGAGTTCAGTTCTGAGTTCAAATTATTTTTAAAATAATAATTAACACTAGGTTTACGGGACGCGTCATTTTGACGCATTTCGAAATTAATAAGAAAAATAACAAAATCCATTTCCATTTATATTTTATCTCTTGTAATGACTTTTATCCATTGATCGAGGTAAATATATATTGAAGTCGATTTTATTCAAAAGCGTTGAAATATGGAAATTCTCTTCGTGGTATATCTATCTCTACGGATATGCGTCATTTTGACGCGATCGTAATTTGGACAAAATTTTGCAAACATCACATCAAAAATAAATAGGAATGTACCGACAATACTTCGATCCGTTATCCGATATCGCTATCTGAAATGAAACAAGCGATAAACAAGTGTTGCCGATAAGCAATAATAGAAAGAACAAACGCAGAATGTCAATTGATGTCAGAGTGTCAGATTTTGAATGTTTCAGTTGCTTGGTTCGAGTATTGAAAAATAAAATACTAGTATATTTTATAAATATATCTCATATTTTCATTTTTTTCTTATAGTATATAATTACATTGCTTTCTAAGTGTATAGATGCCAACTGCTCCTGATACGCCAAAATAATTAAAAGAACGGTAAATAACTACTAAGTAAATTTTGCAATTAAAAATTGGTGAATTATATAAGTCCTCGAATTATTTAGAAATAGTGGTGAATAGAAATCTACTAAATTGAATATATTAAACCACGAACCACAATTGATAAACTACCACTTTAAAATAGATATTTGCTGTCCGGAGCAAGTTGGCATCTCTGTAAATGCTGTTGTATGTATTCGTTCATGCGTCAAATTGACGCTTGTTCGTAGAGATAGGTATATAAGGAATGTCCGCATACCTAATGTTAAATAAATGGGAACAACTTTACCATTTACCTCTTAGCGGGAAACTGTCGTAAATAACTTAAAATTCATTCATTATATGATACCTGGCATTTTCAATCTACTACCTAATTACAAACTATCTGAAAAAAGTGGTGAATTATATAAAAGCCTATGATTTGTTCAGAAATAATAGTGGATACAAATCTACTAAATTGAATGCATTAAACCAAGAATCACAATTAATAAACTAAAAAATATTTATTCGCTGTTCAGAGCAAGTTGGCATCTCTGTGTATATAAATAAAACTGTTTTTGTGTGATCTATATTGCATTAATTTCTTCAAATCATTTTAGTAACGATAATAATAATAATAAAAAAAAATTTACTCGAATTATGTGATTCTAATAATCTTGGCTTCGTTATCACCGGTGACTCTCTTGGCCCTATGAACAAATTAAGTACCGGTCACCGGTGACCCCCATGGCATTCAATGTGTTAATTGTAAAAGTAGCCAAAGTGCAAAGTATGAAATTAATGTGGTAAACATTACGTTAACTTTTTAATATTTTTATATCCTTTTAGTAGGACATCAAATTAATAAACTGCGTAAATAAATATATTTTACATCTGCTATTGCTACCGAATTCAAAATTATCGATGAAAAGTATATTTGGTTAATCTCGATAACCTAGCGGTAGAAACCGCTAAGATAATAAGATTCCGAAAATGATTATTTCATGGATCTAAGCCTAAAGCTTTGATCTCTTTCCATTTTCCCTGCAGAGTTCATCTAAGGGTGGAAAAAAGAACAGAAGGATGGGGGAGAGATCAAAAGACCACCCCCTACCCGGCGCGAGAAAAAACAGTAACATTTTATCTCCCCGTGAGTCATACATAGCTTTCCACTGAAACACTAAAGTAACGTAGAACCGCTCTTAAAAGTACCTAGAAAAGGAAAGTATTATCATGGTTGGAATAAAAGCTAGGATTTAAAAAGAACTTTTTATTCTAGTCGGTACTTTTTTTTTTGTTGAAAATATAGAAGATTTTTATTCGGAAGGGTCATACTTTGTTTCAATACTTCATATTTTAGTGTTGTTTTAAACTAGCAATTTATAAAGTAACAGTGAATTAGTTACATAATGAACTGTAAAAGGCTTTTATTCGGAAGGATCATATTTGTTTTGATATTTTATATTCTAGTTTTGTTTTAAACTAGTAATTTATGAAGTATCAATGAATTAGTTACATAATGAACTGTAAAAGGCTTCTATTCGGGAGGATCATATTTGTTTTGATATTTCATATTCTAGTTTTGTTTTAAACTAGCAATTTATAAAGTATCAGTGAATTAGTTACATAATGAACTGTAAATGGCTTTTATTCTGAAGGATCATATTTGTTTTGATATTTTATATTTTAGTGCTGTTTTAAACTAGCAATTTATAAAGTATCAGTGAATTAGTTACATAATGAGCTGTAAAAGGCTTTTATTCGGAAGGATCGTATTTGTTTTGATATTTTATATTTTAGTGTTGTTTTAAACTAGCAATTTATAAAGTATCAGTGAATTAGTTACATAATGAACTGTAAAAGGCTTCTATTCGGAAGGATCATATTTGTTTTGATATTTCATATTCTAGTTTTGTTTTAAACTAGCAATTTATAAAGTATCAGTGAATTAGTTACATAATGAACAGTAAAAGGCTTTTATTCGGAAGGATCATATTTGTTTTGATATTTTATATTCTAGTTTTGTTTTAAACTAGTAATTTATGAAGTATCAGTGAATTAGTACCATAATGAATTGTAAGTGGTTCTTATTTGGAACGGTCATATTTTTGTTTCGATATTTTATGTTGCAGTTTTGTTTTAAGCTAGCAATTTATTAAGTATCAGTGAATTAGTACCATAATGAATTGTAAGAGGTTCTTATTCGGAAGGGTCATATTTTATTTCGATATTTTATGTTGTAGTTTTGTTTTAAACTAGCAATTTATTAAGTATCAGTGTATTAATACCATGATGAATTGTAATTGGTTCTAATGCGGAAGGGTAATATTTTATTTCGAAATTTTACGTTGTATTTTTGTTTTAAACTAGCAATTTATTAAGTATCAGTGTATTAGTACCATAATGAATTATAAGAGGTTCATATTCAGAAGGGTCGTATTTCGTTTAGATACTTTATATTATAATTTTTTCCAAGCTAGCAATTTATAAAGAATCAGGGAATTAGCACCATAATGGACTGAAAAAAAATTGGAAAATAACTTGAAATTTTTCGGTAACTTTTTCTAAAGGTGACAACTTGACATCAATCCGGTTCTTACTAATATCTCTATATGAGTATATTTGATAACAGTACAAAATACTGACAGTTCTTATTGCCAACATGGATGTCTTTACTATACAACAAGGGAAACTGTCTTAAACAATTTTAAAATGTGGCTTATCATTTTATTGTCCTTCAAGTGAAATAGTAGCAAATTTTTAATTTAATAAAAGGAATAATTTCTTGATTCACTCTTCACTTCAACTTAAAAAGCCAACGTCCGGAGAAGATCAAACCTAATTAAATGAACTTTTTATGCATGCCCTTTGTGCCTTTACTTAGCAAGAAACTTCAAAAATGAAGATTATCAATAGTTTGCAATTATTTATTTAATTATGGGCTTTATTCTTAAACACTAACAGCGATAAAAAGAAAAGTGAAAATAAATGTGCCTAATATGGCGGCGTCTAAGTTGCAAGGAAACTTCAAAGTTTCAAACTTAGCGGAAGAGGAATTAAAATATAAAATTAACTATTTTTCTATCAAACTGTTAAAATCTAAAATAGACTATATTTTAATTTCAATTTCTCAGAAGTGCTTCGAGCAAATTAGTTGAAACTTTGGATTTAACCATTTAAAATAGGAATTTAAAAAAAAATCAAATCAAATTTTGAAAAAAAAATCGAATCAAATTTTAAAAAAAATCAAATCAAATTTTTAAAAAAATCAAATTAAATTTTTGAAAAAATCAAATCAAATTTTTTTAAAAAATCAAATTAAATTTAAAAAAAAATCAAATCAAATTTTTAAAAAAATAAAATCGTATTTTAAAAAAATCAAGATTTAAAAATTCTACAAGAATTTTTTTTTTATTCATTACCGTTCAAATTTTTGAGACCTTAATTCTTTATCATTTAAAAAGAAATAAAGTATAATCAAAAATTTTATTTTGCATTTCGTACGATCAACCATTTCTTTCTGTACTAACGTTACCAGATTGAGTCGTGGGGACTCAGGGAGTAGATCGTTCGCCTTCCAATGAGGTTTCTCTGGTTCGAGACCCAGTGATGGCTGTCCGGCTCATACCAACCACAATGCTGACGTAAACTATCCTCAATGGTAGACAGATCATGAGTTAGAATCCCCTTGGCGTCAGGCTTACCGTGGGAGGTACTCGTGGTTTTCCCCTCCATCTAAAACAAATGCGGATCAGTTCCACCTAACAGTCCTCCACAAAGGAAAATTTCTCCCAATGCTTGATCCAGAAGTTCCCTTGTCTTCTGGATTGGGTACAGAATTACAAGACTACGAAGTTGAACATTAGTAGTCGTTAACCCTAAATTAGATCGACTGCACGACGGCGGTTACCAGTTAACACCCGTAGAAAAAAGTCTGAAAATGCTGCGTTATAATGTTTTTTTTTTCTTTTTTTAAATAAATGGAATCAAAATAAAGACGAATAAAATATCTTTATACGCTCGTAGTCACATACCCACTTTGATAAAAGATATTTTCAATTTACAATTACAGTACAACTTGTTTTGACATTTGAATAACGGGATTTAAAACTATGACTAACTCCAAGAGACTTAATTAACTGAAAAACATATTTGAAAACATAATAATTAGGTTCCGTTAAATTATGAAAGAAAAATTTGATGTTAATTGAATTTTTTTACCATTTTAAATATGAATGTAATACGTCAAATAGCAATATTTAAATTAATTTGAATATATTATAATACTGACCTCCATGTGCATTTTTTTATAATTCTTTATACATAGTTTTCTAACATGTAGCTGGTTAAACACATGAAAACCATTGTTCTGCTGTTTTTTTTCATGTACTTATGATTTCCATAAACCTCATTTGCAATTGAAGCCACTACATGTATAAATAATTCTGGCACTGTTTCTAACTAAAAAATAATATGGTAAATGAGCTAGAACGAATAATACTGGATGGAACGAACTGGATATAGTATCAAAGATCTCTTAAATGAACTGCATTCCAAAGAATACACCGTTTTTTTACGGCTAGTTAACCCCGGTAATTATCGTTTATACAAAATACCCCTAGTTGAATACCAGGAGCAAAATATTTCGAACTTCAAAAAAACGTTAACTTTAGATAAAAGTAATTTTCTTACACATGATTATATTATATATGACTATTTATAACCTCAATATTTATATCAAAAATATTTTCTTTTTAAATAACTTTAAATTTAATATGTTTTTGTCTTTATCATGGTTTCAACAAGCTCTAAAATTAAAAAGTTTTAGAAACATTTGGGCAGATATGACTTAAATTCTTTCTTTGTACTAGAATTTTATAAAGAGTTTCTGATTCAATAAATTCTATATTATAATAATACTCTTATAATAATACTTCCGATACATTTAAGTGTTGGCTACCACTTTAAACTGAGAACACATTATTATCATATATAAATATTTATATTATTAATGCGTCTGGGTTGAAAAGAGTTCCTTGTTTTATCAGAAACCAAGATTTAATCCTTTGCACTCCGATATCGACTCTGAGCAACGCCTCTTATAACTGAAAGCCTCCACACGGTTTCTTATAGGTAGTCCAGTTTACGAAAGAGCCAATTAATAGAAAATCTATTCAAAATCAGAAAGTGGTAGCAAATATATGTCAATTTTTTTTTTAAATTTATGAATATGATTTGTTTGTCTTATTTTCTCCTTTACCACTACAGATTCAATTCTCAAATATATATGATAAATTTCTCTCAAGTAATTTTAAAATGGAATTGGTTTCATGCGCACAACTGGTTCACTTTTTATATAATCTGCGCAGACTACTTATAACATCCCCATACCTGCCAACTTTTAATCCCTTCCATTATGAGGGTTCCCGCGGTCCTTGAAAAATTTAAAAAGTGGTAGTAAATTTAGGGTGGAGCTACAATATATTTTTTTGTTTTAAAATGCTTTTTCATCGTAAAGTGCTGAGATTTTCGTGAATATATATATTTTTTAGAAAACATCTTTTACTGGTGGCTACACAGAAATAAAAATGTCAAAATTTCTTTTATTTTTATTACCACTTTTTAAAATTCTCAAGGACCGTGGGAACCCTGATTATGATTTTTCTCAGTGGTATTAAAATAGAATAAAAATTTCAATTTTAAGCAGAAAAATACGTTGTATTTGAAAAAGCTTAAGCTGCATACCATGATAGTAACACATATTCATATATATGGTTAATTTTTTTAACAATAGTGGTGATGAAAATCATTTAAAAATTTAGATTACAAGAGAAAAAAATTGTATATATTTACTATCACTTTAAATATAAAAATAAAATTTTACGCCAAATGCGTAAAAGTTGGCAGGTATGCATCCCTTGTTGAGGCTTTCTGTTGTAGGAGGTGATGCTCTGAGGCGCCATCAAAAAATCTAAACCTAAATCTAAATATAAATGAAAAACGTGTAGACCTTAATAATTCGTAACCTTATTATTTAACGAATAATAAAAATTACGTAAAAATACGGTATTTGTTTTTAAAAGATTTAGTGCTTATTCAAACAGCATTTTAAAGTACTGGGAGTGCAATGAGGTAAAAAATGAAAATTATTAAGACACTAGTCACTATATCCCTTTCAAAACAGTGATTATAAGCTTTGGGGTATATAAATTTAAAGTAATTGATTTCATAATAAATATTTTCAGCTCTAAATTTCTCTTCATATCGCTATTGAACACAAATACTCACCACTTTGATGAGTTTCATAACTCCCAGGTGTCCACCTAAAACATTCAAGTGGTTGGAGTTTACTAAAAAGAAAGAAACTTTTTTATTAAATCAACCGCTTAAGTTTCTATACTTTTTCATCTTAAAGATGTCAGATTTATACTATGTTTAAGGTGGCAGATTAATTCTAAATACTGCTAAGTAACTATTAAGTTTGTTTAAATTGGAATTTCGTATGATAATTTTATTAGCACATTCACTGCCAGTCGACTGCAGATGGTTATACTATATCTATCAATAGAGGTAATCTATAAAGATAAGATCAAGGTTAAAATTTCCCATTTTAGCAACAATATTAGTTTTTAAATTTAGCAATAAGTTTATTTTAATAAACAAAATGTTATTGTCTCCAAAAAACATGTTTTCTGCCGAAATAGTTGTTACTGTTGTCGTAAGTCATTAAGGCAAGGAGTATGATTGTTCCTGTTACCCAGTGGTGTCATCTGTGGCCAAGAATTCGACTTCTACCACACCCATACGTCACATCCGCTTATAGATAGGACCCATTCATACATCCAGTCATTCATCCCCAGATCGTAATTTTGCCCAGAACCAGAGAAAGATCAATCTCCAATTAATTGCCTCCAGGGGTACTAATTTGTTATAGGAACATGGAGGACTTTCTGTCCTGTGATGCAAAAATAGTTAGATGATAATATGTACTTTAGCTACCACTTGATCTTTTTTTATTGACACATACTGCAGGAAAGAATTTCATACCGCTATATCACGTGATCAGCACCGAACGAGTTAAAACAAGAAATGCATTAAAGGACAAACATTTTGATGCAGCTAAAAATATTTTCATGGACCACTAAGAGCCAGGAAATTTCCTATCGTTAAAAGTTTTTCCTTTTTCCGATGAGGATCATACTTTAGAAATTTTTACTGCGTCAATCGTATCTCAATCTTCAAGAACGACTATAGACGTCCGAATTTCTGCCATACATAGGAAAATAACAGCTATAGCCATCTTTGGAGTGTTTCTTGTATCAAACAATTATCTCTTTTAATGGATCTGTTAATTGCTCCTTCTTATAAAAAAACATATTTAACATTAATTAAGTGGTCAAATATGTTTAAAGGAACATAAGGCATGGAATGCATTCGAATTCCGTTATACATCTGAACAAAACTATTTTACCCAGCTGCAACTCACATTATTCTTAATATCTAGAGTTATGAAGCTATGAACTTTGAAAATATATCACTGCCTAAGCATAATGTTATATTTCCCTGCATAAATATACTCTCCTAAACATAGTTATTTTTCTATAACTATTAGACAGAGTGAAAAAAAAATCTTTGAAACAAATATAAATTAATTTTTTTCAAATATTTAGCCTTAATTAGGCTATAAAATATATTTAAAACATAAAGCATCAGATGCATACGAATTCTGTTATATATGTAAGCAATATTAAATTATCCAATACATAATATTCTTACTTTACGAAATTATAAAAGATACAACTTTGAAAATGCATCATCGCTGAAGTGGTACGTTAAGTTTTCCTTCATGAATATATTCTCCCAAATATAGTTATTTGTGTTTCTATAACCATTAAACAAAGAAAAAAAGGAAAGATTCTCTTCAAATGTAATTTTTTAAAAAAAACTTTAAGCATTGATTAAGCCGTAATACATATTTAAAAGAATATACAGCATCAAATGCATATGAATAATGTTATAAATCTAAGTAAAATTAAATTATCTGGCTATTCTTAATATTCAGAATAATAAACGAGTCAACTTTGAAAATACATCATCGCTGAAGCGTTTATGTTATCCTGGAAGACAATTCTCTCCTAATTATAGTTATTTATGTCACTATAACTGTTAAACAAAAACAGGAAATATTATCTTCGAAACAAAAGTAAATTATTTTTTAAAAATATGAAGCATTAGTTAAGCTGTAAAACATATTTATACAAACATAAAGCCTCAAATGCATACGAATTCTGTTTACAAGCAAAAATAAATTATCCAATACATATTATTCTTAATTTACGAAATTATAAAAGATACATCTTTAAAAATGCATCATTGCTGAAGTGGTATGTTAAGTTTTCCTGCAATAATATACTCTCCTAAATATTGTTATTTGTGTTTTTATAACCATCAAACAAAAAAAGGAAAAATTCTCTTCAATCGTAATTTTTTTTACGAAATTTTATGCATTAATTAAGCCGCAATATATATTTTTAAAAAATATATATAAGTGCATTTGAATTATGTTATAAATATATTTTAAAGTTAAATTAATCAGCTATGACACACATTATTCTTAATATTCAGAAATATAAGCTAGTCAACTTTGAAAATACATCAGCGCTGAAACGGTAAGGTATGTTTTCCTTGACGAATATACCGTTTTAAGTAGAGTTATTCATAATTCTATAATTATCAAACATGTATAGAAAAGATTCTCTTCGAAGCAAATAAAAATTCCTCTTTTTTTAGCTTTAAGCGTTAATTAAGTGGTAAAATATATTTATTATATCTTAAAGCATCAAATGCATACGAATTCTGTTATATATCTAAGCAAAATTAAATTGTCCAATACATATTATTCTTAATTCACGAAATTATAAGAGATACCTACATCTTTGAAAATACATCATCGCTAAAACAGTAAGATATGTTTTCCTAGAAGAATATACTGTTTTAAGTACAGTTATTTATGTTTCTATAATTATCAAACATATGTAGAAAAGATTTTCTTCGAAGCAAATCAAAATTGCTTTTTTTTCAGTTTCAAGCATTAATTAAGCTGTAAAATATATTTATAATATGAATACGAATTCTGTTATATATCTAAGCAAAATTAAATTATGCAGCTATGACTCATATTATTCTTAATATTCCGATTTGTAAAAGAGTCAGCTTTGAAAATATATCACTGCTGAAGCGGAATTTTATATTCCGCTAAATGAATATACTCTCCAAAATTTAATTTAATTCATGGTTCTATAGCACCACATACCACGCTAGAAACCACCACCCCGTTTGAAAATTCAACCCTCCCAAATGTTGAACAGTGTGTTTATAAGTGTACTAGAGCTTTGCAAGTAGTAACTTAGTTTACGGCCTCAGCTAATGTGAAATATAATCGTGCAGATATTGGTAATTGCTCTCCAAGCGGTCTCCTAGGGCAGCGGACTACTAGAGTTCTGAATGCATAGTCGAGATTCTTTAGCTGGTTGCCTTAGAAACCAGGGATAAGAGGTCTTAGGAACGAGGAATTCTGATTTTGTAGTGTCTGAACTGTGGAGTTTGGGAAGTAGATAGAACTTTGAGGCTTTATTCAAAAATTGAAATATATTTAATGCTTGATGAAACTGTAGGTTTTAAAGATGTTTCAAATATGCTGAGTTTGAATTATATTCCCCCGTGGAGTGCTTAAAGCTTGTTTTATTTCAAAAAATTTTCATTTGGAAACTTACATTTTAATTAAAAGCGTAGATGAAAAGAAAATATCATCGATTTAAGTATTCAAAACTATTCGTTGATCTTTGAAGTTTTCGTGTGTTTTTAAGATGAAAAGTTTTAAGTCGTTATTGCCCTATAATTAATATTTCCGTAAAGGAAACGTGACTTTTCTCACAGCAGACATTTTTGTTTATTTAATTGTTTGTCTTGCTTTATGATTATCTCTAGTGATGCGCTTATTGAATTTACAATTTTAATAAAGGATTATTTTATTTCGCTTTTGAAGCACTTAGTTTTGTAATTGTCAGAAGTTTGTATTTGTTATAAGTGTTAGTGGTTAAAATTATTATAATGCTACTTCTTTTTTACTAAAACAAAACTGCAGCAAAACAGATGATTTATTATTATTAATATTATTTTGGCAGAACAAAGATCCAAAAAAATGTCAAAATATATATACAGAGGTTGGACAAATTTATGGAAACATTTCTATGCTTGCAGTGTATAAACAGTTTGATGTTTGCATATATAAAGCCAGGGGTGAAAGCGAGACGGAAAAGAGGAAAGGCTGGTAGTAAAACCATTTCAGTTATAGCTAGTTTTGGGGAGGAGTTTACTTATTTTTTTTAAAAATTTTTCAACAATATCTACTTTATCTTGGAAAAGAAGAAGTTTTATTTATGTGCCAGAATTATAAAAAAAATCTTGATAGTTACAGATATTTCATTTTTTTCGAAAAAAATGCTGGAATGAAATGCTTTACGTACCAGGTTTTTCTCTTTTCCGTCTTGCTATATAAGGGCTTTCACCCATGTATAAAGCAACAAATGTTTTGAAAAATTTTACTCTCTAAAATAGTTGGCTCAGTTAGAAATTTCTATTACTTTCAGAAATTCTTATTACTTTTAGAAATGGCATACTTTTTTCCCATACAAAATTTCCTCTGACCAAAATCAGCGAGTGAAATTCAAAGCTTCCTTACGATACTACTACAGACCTGCCAACTTTTAATCCCTTCCATTATCATTTTTCCCAGTGGTATTAAAATGGAATTAAAACTTCAATTTTAAGCAAACAAATACGTTGTATTTGAAAAAAATTAAATTGACAACCATGATGGTAACGCATATTAATATATAAGCTTAATTTTTGTAAGAATAGTGGTGATCAAAATCATTTAAAAATTAAATTTATAAAAGAAAAAATAGTATATATTTACTACCACTTTAAATATGAAAATAAAATCTCCCGCAAAATCCGGGAGAGTTGGCAGGTATGCTACTATAATTAAGAAACCTTTTTTACGTAATTATTGCAATCCTATAAAATGATTTCAAAATTACGATTATTAAGGCTAGAAAAATGTTATTAACTTCCTTTCGTTATTTTGGTCGATACGAGTTTTGCATGGGTAAAAAAAAAACAATACTTAGGGGCTTCCAAGAAGGTCATTACAATTGTGCCAACAGTTTTACCGTGTAAAATGTTTAAAAGCACTTGCTGCTGAAAGGAAGATAAAGCTAGTAAAAATTTGTTTCCATAATTTTGCTCACCCCCTGTGCAGTGCATTTATACATAGAATCAGAATTTCCAATTCTAATTCAAATTATTATCTATATTTCGCACCTGCCATCGTTAGCATCGACAGACTCATATGTGGATATTTAATTAATATCTAAATTGTTATATCTAATACATGTAGTTGGAGAAAGAGGTTGACGACAGAAGATTGCTTGTGGTATGCTGAAGTCCTTAGAGATTGTAAATGGTACTAAGGCCCAGTTTTCAGTAGGAAGTGACTGGATTATATTTGGCTGTTCTGGTCGATAAGTTCTTCTTGAGATATGGTGTAGAAATTAGCAGTGTTGCAGTGCATGTCTTTTCTGTAAAGTGATATATTCAGTTTTTCAATTTGATGACAGAGTTTGTCTAGTTTCATGACTATGTTGGTCATGTATCTTGGTGCGTTTAGCCAACGCCTCCTATAACTGAAAGCCTCCACACGGTTTTTTACAGGTAGTCCGATCTGACCACTGTGAAGGATATCCACTTACCGAACGACTCATTTAATACAGAATATAGTTAAAATAGGAAAGTGGTAGCAAATATATGACTAAAAATTTAATTTATTTATGAATATATTTATGAATATTATTACCTTATTCATTTGTCAACCACTACAGATTCAATTCTCAAATATGTAAGATAAATTTCTGTCAATTACTTTTATGAAAGGTTTTGGGTTCATGCGCAAAACTGGTTCACTTTTTAAACAGTCTGCGCGGGCTACTTATAAAAGACCGTGTGGAGGCTTCTTGATGTAGGAGGTGATGGTTTAGCATATAATGTTGTAACTTGTTTTGGAAGATATCGATTTTGTGCTTTTGAGATGTAGTTACAAATACTCATGCGCGTAAGGCCTAAGTGATGATTGGGCGTGTGCGCATAATGTATAGCAGACGCTTATTGTAAAAATTTAGTCTTTGGTGGTTGCCGATGAGTGGTTTCAGTGATTGATATGCTCTTTGTTCTTTATGAAGAGAAGTCTTGATAAGTTATTTCCAGTTCAGATTGTGACCTTCAGTAACTCCAAGATATTTGGTTTTGCAAAATACCGAATTCTTTTCCGAAAATAAGAGTAGTTTTTTTTCTGTTATCTGTGTTTTTGGCTTATTCGGTCTGATTATACAGCTGTGCAATTGAAAAAACAACCTAAGTGCTTTACAATAGATTCCGAGAAAAGTAAATTGACAACTTTTTGCTTCCATTGCTAACGCTATAAACACTAAAATAGCTAAATTTTTTTTTGAAAAAAAGTTTTTCAGCATATAGATTATCATTCAGGAATGCATAATATATACAAATCTAAATTATGAATTTTTTCGTCATTTGCGTTGATTTTTCTTTTGCACGGCAGTATAATAAAGTCTAATTTGTCTGCTTTTATCTTAATTTTCTGCCTGCAGTGTTTTTTTCCCTTTCATAAATTATTTTTTGTGTGTTTCTTGATGGTCATTTCTTGATTGTTTTCATCAGCTTGTAAAATATCAGATTCAAAAACACCATAGTTTCTTTAAAGCTTTATTGCAATTTGAGTAGCGGTAGATAGCACTTTATAATCTCTAGTGATTTTAATTCATTTAGTTCATAATATACATATTCACACAATTTATAATTAATAATTAGCAGTAGTGAAAAGAATGTCAAAGAATTCAAAAAATTTAAAAGAATTACATATACAAATAAACTGACGACAAAACATTTACAAGAATTATTTGATAACGAAAAGAAAACGAATTTAATCATAAAAACGAATAAATTGATGGAAAATAACCACCGATAGTATAGTTAGCTTTTTGAACGATTGTCAAGATAAATTTTACTCATTACTTAAAATTTATTGCAACAAACTTGGTTTCGTAAATTTAGAAAAAAAATATTTATTTATTCTTATGACTAATTCACATTTTAAACATATAAAATCACTTTTTTCAAATATGATTTTTAATGTTGACGGTTTGACTTATATTTTAGAAATTCTTTCGATTTTATAGTATGAGTTCTTTCTCAACAACAACTCATGTTGGCATCTATGCCGACTACTTCCAAAAAATGATTTTCCAAAAGTAGTCAAATGATTATTGAAAATTCATTTGAGGAGAAAAATATATTTTATATTTTATTACAAATGTATGAATTATTAAGAAAAAATATATTTATTAGTATTAGCGAACCATTGCACAGCATTCTCTTTTAAATTAATGGAGGGGCTAAACAATGTCTACTCACCTTGAAATGCAGCTTTAACACTTTCGTTACGAGTGCCATATTTAGCCGGCATTCACGCAATGCTATGTGAGTAAGAGCTCGATACTAGTCGGCAACAATGCAAAACCGTTTGGTAACCATCCCACTCTGCCTCGTATTGCCTTTGGCTAAGATTTCATTTACCCTTTAGGCAAACCATGGGAGGTTTTTGTGTTTTTTCTCTTGATGTAAAGCAAATGCGGGTTAGTCCCATCAGAAAGTCCTCCATGAAGGAAATTTTTTTTTCAATGCTTGATCATGGAGTTCCTTTGTCTTCTGGATTGGGTTCAAAAGTTCCAAGGCTTTACTTTACTTTATTAATCCAAAACTGGGTGCCTGGGCCGCGCAGTGGCCCCTAACCCATCCATCATGAAGTATTTACAAGTTGAATTAAAAACATTTTGAATTATGCAGCATTAAGGTAGCAGAACAGAAGATCAAGCAAATTTGCTTGATAAATTAAACATGAATTGATATTTAATATGAGTCATGATTTATAAAATAATCAGAAATTTTCATGAATATAAAAAGCACAATTGATATTGAAGTATTGAAGTACTTTGCTACCTGTTGAAAAATTATTTTCCAAAACTACGTTAAATAATTTAAGGGTGTGTTTTTTTTAGGTTAGTATGCAGAAGAGAAATTTAAACTAAAAGTTTTATCAAATTTGTTATAAAGTAACTTAAAAAAAATATTGTATTAGCTTTTGAGTTTAAATATTCAAACCATAAACTGTGGATAGATATCGTTTTACTTATTTTTTTAATATTTTCTTGGATACAAATATAATAAATACTGCAACCAATTTTTTAAAATTTATTCCAGTTGTATTCGAAATCTGTACATATAGTATGTTTACCCGTTAAATGCGTACAGAGAGGGGAAACGTAGGATTTTTATTCTTAGCATAGCTTCTCACATCATATTCTCTAAATTAATAAAACTGGACACCTGGATCTCGCAGCGGCCCCTATCCCATACATTATGAAAATATAAGCATTGAGTTACAGACATTTGAGCTTAGCAACATTGTGGTAGCTATACAAAAAGATCAAGCACTTTGCTTGATGAATTAAAAAGTGATAACAATTAGAAAATAGGCAGTACATATAAACATGATTTGAGAAGCTCACATCATATTGCTAATTAATATTATTATTTACAGCATGTTTATTTATATTAAACTGGAAGCAGATTTCATTTTTATATTCAATTGGGTGGTATTCATGATTGATTCCTGTTTCAGCAAATTTCATTTAATATACTTTTAACTACCACTACATGTAAATGGCTGAAACATACACGATTAAAACCTGTTAGGTGTCATTTTGTATTTTAAGTAATAGCGAAAAGTAATCGATCATCTCTCTGCAATTTCAATTCAACAGTCGCTTTCAAATTTTTTTGAAAAAAACTTTTACGGAGATCGAAAAGGTAGATGGATATGAAGGGATGCCACAGGGGACTAAAAATGTAAGAAGTGGTGACTGATAAGAAGCAAAAGTCTTTGAAGAGATATTAAAACTAGTAACTTTTTAAAGCATTTTTCTCTTTGTTTACTATTGATAGGGCAGAGGATGCTCGGATAGCTAAAAATTAATCAAGTGGTAAAAACTCAAATTTTATTCATTTAATTATTCAATCGTAACTACGACCATGACTTAAACCCCAAATTAGTTATATTTAAAGCTAAAAGATGATTTATATATATTTTCAATAGTAAACAGAAAGTAATAGGGTAGTAAAATTAATTAATTTTCACCATTTATTAATCACTCTTTTTTACTTTTTGAACATCTGTGGCAACCCTGATTGTTGGTGTTGTTGACGTATGCCTGTTAAGGTAGAGGGGTGCGATTGTTCCTGCTTTCCAGTGGCGCCATCTATGGCCAAGAATTCGACTTCTGTCACACCCATACGTCACACCCGTTTATAGGGCGGACCCATTCATACATCCGTTCATTTATCCACAGATCGTAATTTTGACCTGAATTAGAGAATGATCAATCTCCAATCCAGTACCCCCAGAGGTACTAATTTGTTATGGGAACAAGGGGGACTTTGCGCCTCAACAGATTTAACGTGCATCAGTCACCATTTACTACACAGGGAGACTTCGGCCCTCAGAGTTCGAACCCACGAATTCTCAGACATGGGCTTAACGCTACCGACCAGGCTATCCCGGTCGGTATACTAAGCCCGGCCTGATTCAGAGATGCCAACTGCTCCGGACACGCGAAAATAATTTTAAAAAAAAACGGTAAATAACTACAAAGTAAATTTTTCGAAAATTTGACTATTGTTTGGTTTTTTAAAGGTATAGCATGACCTAAGTACTTTAAAGTGGTGAATTAAATAAGCCTTCGAATTATTTAGAAATAGTTGTGGATAAAAATCTACTAAATGAAATTATTAAACCAAGAATCTCAATTGATAAACTACCACTTTAAAATATATAATTTCTGTCCGGAGAAAGTTGGCATATCTGCTGATTGTGAATACTAAGGTCTGGTGTGGTCTGGTCGGTTTAGTCTAGCTGGGCTCCTGAGGCCAATAATGGCCCTTTTACGATTGATCCTGTAATGAGAGCTTAAGCAAAAACAAATAAACAGATTACATGAGATGTAACAATTAAATGGCGCATGTTAAGGTAGAGAAAAAGGAATGGCACTTTGCCATGGTAATAAGAAACAAATGTATGAATGCATAGAAAATTGCAATGCATATTTACAAGTAGGAGAGCAATATTTACAAGAAGAATAACTATTTACAAAATATGAGAAGAGTTAGCAAAATTCAAGATGAAAAACGACAAGATCATAAAAAATTTCATTAACAAAAAAGTGTACTTCTGTAGTAGAGACCCGACCGTCCAGGTTACCACTCGTTTCGGGTTGCTCTCTACACTAAAAATTACTCGGATTTATCTCGCCCTGATCAGACCCACAAGGAGTTGCTCTTTCACAGGGTTTCGACAATCTGCGTGTTTTTACTGAGTGCGTGTTTTTAAGTGTGAGAATAAAATCAGAAGTAAAAAAGTGAGCCAACGGTCTGATATTAGCAACTTCAACTAGGTTGATGCTGTCAAAACTTTTGTTGAAATCGGTGGCGTCACAAATTAATTTCTGTCGATTTTTAAATCCCTATGTATGGCTCCGGTTAGTCTACGTAGGGGCTTATTCTGTAAGAAATGTACAGAGCAACAACTATACTAAGAACAATTTCGCTCTAAATATAGTTCATTTTTATTGTTAATCGTGGAGGTAGTTATGAGTGAATATTTAAACAGATTAAATAAATAAAAATAATTATTGAGTTCCTACCACTTCTTACTATTTTAGACGCCTGTGGCGTCCTTGGTATGGTACACAAAAGCTTAAAGCGAGATCTCGCTTCAAACAATTTGGCTGACAAGTACTCAACTTAATTTTTTTGACAGTTAACCTAAGGAATTTGCCTAAAGAACATCCTAAAAGAATTTGACAGTTTTAAGAAAACTTATAAAATAGAAATACTTTCCATCATATTTTGTTTTGTGAGAAAAGAGAAACAAAAATTAAGAAAAGTATGATGTTAAAAACAAAATATCTGCATTTTTATCGCCCTCAAAAGTTAGAGTAAATCGAGTTTTAAAAAGTTCTCTTATATACTGTTTATTTCACTTTAAAGAATAAAATTTAAGAGGGAGTAAGTATTTTTTTTTATTAAATTGTCTGCATTTTTTTTTTCAAAATAATTTCCTTACAGTGAAATGGATAAAAATTTCTCGAAGTTTCTTAAACAGCTTAAAAAACTTACTTTTACTTCATCGACAAAAAAGAAAAATAAGGCTGAAAAAGGGTAACCTGTGGAGTTGGTGAGCGATGTTTCGCGGTCTGATAGTCCCTAGTTAAACAAACTTAAAAAACGAGGAACTATTTCTGTGAGCAGAAACGTTAAGCTGAATTCTTTTTTCTTACATTTATACGAAAGTTTTTGGAGCTGAAACTTGCACCAAAATGATACTTGACCAGCGTCAAATCAATGACAGAAATATTTAGAAGGGGCCGTATTAAAATTAAAATGGTTAAGGTTGGAATTTTGAATAAAATGGTAACAGGCTGGCACATATCAAAATATAGAAAGTTTTTTTAAGCATGGATATATATATATATATATATATATATATATATATATATATATATATATATATATATATATATATATATATATATATATATATATATATATATATATATATATATATATATATATATATATATATATATATATATATATATATATATATATATATATATATATATATATATATATATATATATATATATATATATATATATATATATATATATATATAAATATATATATATATATATATATATATATATATATATATATATATATATATATATATATATATATATATATATATATATATATAAATATATATATATATATATATATATATATATATATATATATATATATATATATATATATATACAACAAAATAAATAAATACCAGAAAACACGAAGAATTATCTACTGAAATAAAATAATTTTTCTTTGTTAATTTTTATAATTTTTCCATGTGCAAATCCATTTCGGGCAAATCCGTGGCTAAAACTATTTGCAGATCAGGCAATTTATGTTTCTCTTTTCTATTTCATATTTTTTCTTAAATAAATATTTATTTATTTTCTAAAATTATTTATGGTCAACTTTTCAGATTATCCAGTATAATATTACCTTGCGCTCATCCATTTCGGGTCCATCCTTGGTAACTAACAAATCAATGCACAGCATAACAAATCTCTTCAGCAATGCAGTAAGAACGGCACTTCCTCTAGTTACACTCAATTTGATCTTTTGTCTTCATAGTTTGTAATCGGGCAATCTTGTTGCGAAAATATTTTTAAATCATTCTTGAAAAATTTCCCGTTCATGTAAGTACATCTGATTTCGCTACTCGCTTTAGAGATTTTGTTTTATACTGCTTTTTTCTTTTTCTTTTATTTTATTTTCCGTTTTTACGTGTTATTTTTACTTATTGTGTTCTATTTTACTTGTTGTAATTTTAGTAAAAAATTTTTTTGAGTGCTCCTCACATTATTGTATTAATATATTTTGCTTCGGATATATTGATATAATATCAGAACGCACTCTTTTGTGCGGATGTAATCGTGTGGGCTGATGAAAAGATTATATCTTTTATTTTCCGGTTTTTTTTAAAAAAAAATTCATCTTTTATTTTCATTCTTTAATCAGTTGTTTTTTTTTTTTGTTTTTTTCAGTATTATTCTCCCCTCTTTTTTCATATATATATATATATATATATATATATATATATATATATATATATATATATATATATATATATATATATATATATATATATATATATATATATATATATATATATATATATATATATATAAATTGTAATTTGTAAATTCAATTTCTTTTTGCAACAGTATAAATTTTTAAAATATTCATTAGAAATGTATATAATTTGTTTGTAGTGCCATGGGGTCACGGTGAAGAAAAGATTATTAGAAACACATATTTCAAGTAAATTTTTAATGTTTTTAATTTTTTTTATATAATTATCGTTACTAAAATGGTTTGAAAAAATTATTGCTATATAGAACACACAAAAATAGTTTTATTTATATACACAGAGATGCCAACTTGCTCCGGACAGAAAATAACTATTTTCAAGTGGAAATTTATTAAATGCGATTCTTGGTTTAATAAATTCAATTCAGTAGACTTCTATTCACCACTATTTCTAAACAATTCGTAGTCTTATATTATTCACTACTTTTTTCAAATATGTCTTGCTAAGCCTCTCAAAAAACTAGCAAAATCTCTCTAATGTTTGAAAACTTAGTTTTTAGTTCTGCCAGACGGGCAAGCCATGTAAATTTAGAGTGGCATTAAACGTGTTAAAAGTGTACTATAATGGATATGGGTTATATTTTATTTCTTAGCAAAGAATTTCTAGTAAAGAATTGATTTTCCCTACTTCTCAAGTTTGAGCTCTTTTATACAAGAAAAATAAGTGCTTTCGAATTACATCCGGTCGTAAAGTGATGGCATCCTCTCATTGGGCAAAATAAATTACAGAGAGAGATTAAACTACACATTAAGTTTTTCCATATTTCGGCTGATTTTAAAAATGTTTCAAAAACTACAACATTAAATAATTTGTGCAAAACAGTATTTCTATATAAGTTTTAATTACTTTATGCGAAATTAACTAAACCTAAAATCAAAATTTGAAATACAAACTTGTTAAGCAGATTTTATCTCAAAAGGGAACAAGCTAACATCTCTGCACTAGTTATATCACTATAAATTCCTAAAAGATATGTATAAAATTTAATCCAAATTATTGTTACCTTGGCTGAATTTTTTTTCTCGTCATAATTCGGATTAGTGCAAAATTGAAAAGTGTTTGTTAAGTTTGTACTGACAACCTTATAAAAGATCACTTGACAGCATACCTGCCAACTTTTACTCTTTCCGAGAATGGATTTTCAGAGTGGTTGTAAAACAATAAACGAAAAACAATCTGACTCAAAAATATATTTATATTCTGATCCCGTTGAAATTCGCTTGGCAAGTATTATTATGCTTTGATGTATTCATTATAATTATTAATATGTAGTTGTGGTCAAATTCATTTATAATTATCATTATAATTCAGAAAGTTAATTAGAATAACCCGAGTATTGCTACCACTTTAAATATGAAAATAAAATCTTTCGGAAAATCCGGAAGAGTTGGCAGGTATGTGACAGTTGCAAGCATAGATTATTTTAAGTATGCAAACGCCTATCATAGTTAGGGAATATCATGAAAAATTCTATACTGCCAATATAGAAGTCAAACCATTTTTATAAACAATTAAGCTACAATTAATTATTTTGAAATTGTTTTAACATTAACAAAGTTGATTCATAAATTACATTTGTTTAAACAAGATAAAGCATTTAACGTATACATTTCGTTGCTATTTTAAATAATAGAAAAAGTTTCGACAAAAACGGAATATTCGGTAGCTGTTTGCATTCCATGATTTCTTCTGAAGTAATTTTATAATCAATATCTTCTCTCAACTAAGTAGTAGTTCACTACTACCACTAACGAAATACTACTAGTATACTTTAAGTAGTACTTCACTACTACTAGTGGAAGATACTACTACCAGGACAGCCATCTATTACGTTTTTGCAAAATTTTTTATAAACTGGTAGAGCTAAAAACCAAAGCTTCGCAAATTTTTAGTAATTTTCCCAATACTTCACAACTCCGTTATGAAACAGGTAGAACGAAGTGGCATGGATTATGAACTCTTAAATAATTTATGCGTAGTGGTAACATTTCAAAAATAATAAGAAGTAATACATTAAAACATAAACGTAAGAACCACTAGAATAAATTTTTGCAGAACCCGTAGAAAGTTAGTAGCCCCTCTACTACATGTATACGGTAAGTTAAAATTCATTACTGCAGAAATAATACGGGCAAAGAATATAAGAAGTGGTAACAAGTAAAAAACAAATTTTTTTTTAAAGATATTAAAACTCGTAATTTTTCAAGTATTTTTCTGTCAGTTTATTTTTGAAAATGAAATTTGCTTTAAATATGATTGATTTTCAGTGGTAGTAGTTACGAATAAATAAATGAAAAATAACAGTTTCTTTTTTTACCTTTTCTTATATTTTTAGTAGCCTATAGCATCCCTGCCACTATTAGTAGGGGAATAGTACTGCTTCTAGTAGAGGAATACTACTACTACTAGTACACTTTAAGTTGTAGTTCACTACTATTTAAAATTTTCTGAGAAGCTCGTTTTTCTGATTACGATCACAACTCCAGTAAAAATAGCAAAAATACTACAGAAATTAGTCTAAGGAGAATTTTAATGCTCACTATAATTTTGCTGCATGATTATTTGAGTTGCAATTTAGTCCTTTTGAAGGCCGTGGTAAGTATACTTACCACCACGTTTTACCACTTTTAATTAAGGCTTCCATTTTTCAATAATTTCAGCTTTCTTGAAGTGAGTTGGAATAAAATTGGTAACCATTTGTTACTTTTAAAAAGCGTATAAAAGTTATAAAATACATAATTCCTTTTGAAGTTTGTAGCATTTAAGGAATTTATTTTATAAAAAAAGAAAAATAAAAGTCAGTAAGTTCCTAATAGGTCATGTTAAATATATTTACCACCAAAATAATAGCATTTTTATAAACTAATTGAGTTTTTTTTTAATATCAATTACTGTTCTTAAAATAATTTCTATTCCAAAAATACATTAATTTCTCTTTCCTAGAAAGAAAGGCCCCGTTAAAGGGTTAATGCAAATTCGAATGAATTTTTTCTATGATAATACGGTTTTTTTTATTAAAGCAATCTTATTTTAGAGTTAATAGTTATTAGAAATAAAAACTACTGATAATTTATAATTATTTAAAAAGTTAATTAATGTAAAAATTATTAAAAGTAATATCGAGGGATGGAATTAAATTATTCGTTGCTAAAATGGAAATAAAATTTTTCTAGTAAATTAACTGCTTTATACTTTTTAAATTCTCCTTTATTTTTATGATAGAATTTTCATATGTATATCGTTAAAATCTGTTTCTCATTGCATATTTTAAAAAAATTATTAAATAGGCCAGTTAAATATTTTTTTTTTTTATATTTCTACAAAACATAATATTTTATTAACAGAAAATTGATGTATGATGACTTTTGCATTGCTTTAAGATATAAATATTGATTCATTGAAACAGTACCTTTGTTGATAATCGACTGCTGTTATTATCTAGCTTTTAATTATATTACTCTCAATTTATTTTTTAAATGATTCATCGGAAAATGAGATGTTTCAAAGAAAGGTGAGAACAACATCATAAATAATGTCTCTTTTTTGTCTAGACACTATTAAAACGAAATAGGTGTTGTCTCAGAATCAAGCTGCCGACATTTCAATTTAGAAACTATAAAGCAAAATAATATCGAAGAAAATATCTACTTCCATTTTCAACAATTTCAAAACTTCCAGACCAACGTTTCTAGCGCTTTACAATATTAAAAGCAGTAGAAAATATTAATTAGCTTAGCAAATACTTATTTTTTAAGTATTTAAATTACAAATATTTTTCCTTGATATAAATTAGTTAATAGTTAGTTATTAGTTAATATAGGTTTAGTTCTAAATAAAAAAAAATTCTAGAATGTCGTATCCGCAGAAAGAACTACGTTAATATTCTTTTTTGTCATTGCAGCTATGACAGATATTTAAATTATTTCATTAATTTAGTACACCTTCATATTCCACAAACAGCGGTGAAAGATACACATAGTTTATAAAATAAAGGGGTTAATGTGAAGCTGGCAAGAAAATTTTTTTAATTTTATCATTTTTTTTAAGAAAAATGTAAACAATATGAGACAACACCATTTTCTATCAGTTATGATTTAAAAATATACTTATAATTACTCGCTAATAGTTAAACTTTTGATATTTTGAGGTAGTCACAAATAGTTTATCTCGATTAAAATTATGGTTGAAGCGAAAATTTCTCACTAGAAATATCTTTCTTTCTGGGTAAGTAAATGAAACTAAGGAAGTCTCTCATTACGAAAACGTGAGAGAAATGTTTAGATTTTCGAGTAAATTACTCTTCTATTTAACTGTGATATATTCTTTATGTTACTGAAGGCAGCCACTAACCTAGAAAGAGAAAAAAAAACTTAAAACTATCTCATTTTCACTTTATATTCATAATTAAATTTTTAATTTATATTCAGTATTAAATCTTTTCTTCATAATTATAATTATTGAATTAAATAATTTACGATTGTAATTTTATTTTCTTGACATCTGCTCCTGCACCCCAGAGCCCTAGGTCAAGAAAACTGAGGTGGGCACAGTAGGCCTTGGCCCTCTATGGGCTGCCGCGCTACTGAGTTTAGTTTTAGTTTAGGTATATTTACTTATAAGGTAGGATAAGTGCCATCTCTTCTGCAGAGGATCAAAATTGTGATGGCATGTCTTCGAATCATCCTCAGGGATGTTTCCCAGACAGTCGCCAATAGCCCATTGTGCAGCATTAGTGCGACGTAAATGAACTACAGCAACAACAACAACTTAAAAGGTAGGTATTTTTTAAGCTTCACAGTTGGATATTGACGATGGTCTGGGAAAAATCCCTGAGGATGATTCGAAGACATGCTATCGCAATTTTGATCCTTTGCCGAGTGGGTGACTTCCCTGCTTTGGTAGCCTGACGATCTGGGAGCAAAGTCAAGCACTTTACGGTAGAACAATTTAACGAGGACCGATATCGCGCACCCTCGGTTCCTACGCAAGGTGATCAAAGTGTCACCCATCTCTTACTGACAGCAGTCAGTGATGCTTGACTTCGGTGCTCCACTGGGAACCGTGTCTTTACGATCAGTCCACTACGGGACGTATTTACTTATAAAATTCATGCTGATAAATATACATTATAACAGTTTATAATTCTAGATTATTTTGGATATTTTGTTATTTGCTAACTAATTCTTTTACCTTGAAATGTTTTTAGAACCAGTGTTTCTCTTTTCCGGGAAAGTTACACTCCCTGTTATTTGAAAACGGAAACTCATGCTTTATTTTTTTTTTTAAACATGAGGTATGCGTTTTAAAAATATCTATGTGCTAGAATTGCTATAATGTGCCGAATGTCAACAATTGCAGGACAATCTATCAAGCATTGCATTTTATAAATATATATTTGTAGCGACTTAAATAATATCGAGTCTGAAGTTTTTAACTTTAAGGCAAGTAATCAAACATTCTAATTCAAAAATATTTCGCTTCAATGAATCTGTCAACATTAATGTATTATCGCTGTAAAATTGCACCTAAGTCTGCAACGGTAAGAAAAAAAAATAAACAATGCCTTTTATGAATATTTCTTTTATATGGAGCAATCAATATTGATGTATTATTGCTATAATCTCATGTCTGAAATCTACAACTGCAAGACAATAAGTCAAGCAGTTTATTTCTTATATACTTCATTGGTGGGTATTAAATAATATTGACGCATTATTTTTACAATACCAAGTCGAATATCAGCAATAGCTAGACAATCTATCAAACATCACATTTTGTAAATATTTATTTGTAGTGACTCAAAAAACATCGAGTCAGAAGCTTACAACTTTAAGACAATCAATCAACAATTAAATTCAAATATACTTAGTTTGTGCGAATCAATCCATATCAATTTATCATTGCTACAATATTGCGTCTAAAATCTGCAACAGTATGATAAAATACAAGTAATGTGCTTTATGAATATTTTTTTGGAATGCAACAAACACTATCGATGCATTATTGTTACAATATCGAGTCTGAAATCTATAACTGCAAGACAATAAATCAAGCAATGTATTTCATATAGATTTTTTTATGTTAATCAAACAATATTGTTCCATTATTATTAGAATATTGAGTTTGAAATTTACAACTGTAAGACAATAAATCAATAAATTCCCTTTTATATACTTCTTTGGTACGAATTAAACAATATGGATGCTTTATTTTCAAGATACCGAGTCTGAAATCAACAATTGCAAGATAATTTTTCAAACGTCACGTTTTATAAATATTTTTTGGTGTGTCTCAAATAATATCGAGCCTGAAGTCTACAACTTTAAGAAAATCAATCAAGCAATCTATTTTTGAAAATACTATTTTGGTATGAATCAAACGATACCAAGACATTGATTTTACAATATTGTGCTTAAAACCTACAGCTGTAAGAGGAAAAATCAAACAATGAACTTCATAAATATTTTTTGTATGCAGAAAACAGTATCGATGCATTATTTTTACTATCTGTCAAACAACAATCTGCTTTTCGACAATCTACAATCTGCTTTTATATCTGCAAAACAATAAATCAAATGCATATAAATCTACAGTAAATCAAACTATGTATAAAAATAAGCAATAAATCAAACTTTGTTCATATACTAAGCTAATCAAATAATGCTTTTCCTTATTGTTACAATCATGAGTTTAAAATTTACAACTGCACGACAAAAAAATCAGGCAATTCATTTTTTGCATAATCCTCTGATGTGAATTAAACAGTATCGATGCATTATTGTCACAATACCGAGTCTAAAATTTGCTATTGCAAGGCAATCATTCAAACATCAAATTTCATAAATATTTCTTTGCCGTGACTAAAATAATATTGAGTCTGAAGTTTACAACTTTAAAACAATCAATTAATTTAAAACAATTAAAACAATCAATCAATTTAAAACAATTAAAACAATCAATCAATTTAGAACAATCAATCAATTAAAAACAATTAAAACAATCAATCAATTTAAAACAATTAAAACAATCAATCAATTTAAAACAATTAAAACAATCAATCAATTTGAAACAATTAAAACAATCAATCAATTTAAAACAATTAAAACAATCAATCAATTTTAAACAATTAAAACAATCAATCAATTTAAAACAATTAAAGCAATCAACCAATTTAAAACAATTAAAACAATCAATCAATTTAAAACAATTAAAACAATCAATCAATTTAAAACAATTAAAACAATCAATCAATTTAAAACAATTTAAACAATCAATCAATTTTAAAAATTCTTCATTGTTTCGAGTAAAACAATATCGTTATATTATTGTTGCAATATCGAGCTTGAAATCTACAACGGTAAGAAACTAAATACAACAATGAATTTTATATATACTTCCACAATGTGAACAAATTATTAGAAAAAAAAAGTTAATCCAAATAATGTAACAGGATGTTTGTTTGCAAGTATCATAAACTGTTTTCCTTTGTATTGTCAACGGGAGAACAATACTATAATCAGCCACGAGAAGTTTGGAAATACCAATGCTTCCCTTGATGTAAGAAAAGAAAAGATACCTCCCAGGAGAAATTAGGATAACTTTTCTCTGTTGTGGAATGTTCTCACTGTAATAGCTTTTCTCGATAGCTGATCACTGCCTGAGATGGTTACAGTGTCAAACATTGAAGACAGAATAGTGTATTTGCAACAAGCATTGGAAATCTAGGACAAAGGAAAATAAAAATGTAATGAATTCTAATGTGGATCTGACGTCCCTCACCTAATGGTAAAGTTATTTTGGAAAGTGGGAAAAGCACTTTTCTACTGTTTTAAGGCGATTTTTCTCTCTCTTATTTCGCCAAGTTCAAGCATTAGGCTGAAATTAACAATGATAAGAAGCTAGCAAAAAAAAAATTAATATTTGTTGAAAATAAAATAAAAATATTTCCCTCCTTTCAAGTTTTAAATATTAGTTAAATATTAATGTTTAATTAGTATACCCCTTGAAGCACGAGATTTTTTTTCCGCAAAACGGGTACAAAAGGATCGAGTTTTTTATTGATCGAAAATTAATATATATATAGCTATAGTGTAAGTTTTTTTTTCTCCCAATTTCAGTTGTGGGGGTAGCTAAGAAGGGGATTGGTGTAAAATTTATATAAAAAAATACTTTGATTACTTTGAGTTTCGAAATATTAGAGTCAAATTAAATTAATATATCAATTAATAATCTATAAAGTAAATTAATATATAAAATAGATAATCATCAAAATGCACTACGTGATTTACGCAAGAAAAATGCTGCATACTAACAATCAATTTTGCGTCAAAAATACGTAAACTTCACTAAACATTCGTAACATTTACTTAAAACTGAAACTTCGTATTATAGCAAAAAATAGATATCCAAAAAATGCAAAATTCACTTAAAATTATACGTAAAATTCATCTATTTTGGCAAATATTTTATTATCTTTTTATGCTAGGTAAGAATGAGTTCGCAATTTTTAAATATTATTTTAGTTTTAAGTTTGCTTCTTCAATAATACGCAAAAAAAAGAAGCCTTTTCACTAAATCTAAATAGTAAATATACTTCTTCAATATTACGTAAAACAAGCAAAAATATTCTTACCAAAATAAAATGGTAAATTTATTTTGTCAATAATACGTACAATACAAGGAAGCTTTTTACCAAAATATAAATGGTTAAATATGCGTTAACATTTAAGCGTAAAATGTAAAAAAATACTTTCCTGCCAAAATTTAAATGGTGAATTCGCTTCGTCAATAATACATACAATTTACGATATAAATCTTTCCGAAGGGTAATTGGTAAAATACATTCTGCATACCTGCCAACTCTTCCGGATTTTCCGGAAGATTTTATTTTCATATTTAAAATGATAGTAAGTATATACTATCTTTCCTTTTATAAACTCAATTTTTAGATGATTTTGATCACCACTATTCTTACAAAAATTAAGCACATATATAAATATGCGTTACTGTCATGGTTGTCAACTTAAGTTTTCTCAAATACAACGTATTTTTTTGCTTAAAATTGAAGTTTTAATTCCATTTTAATACCACTGGGAAAAATGATAATGGAAGGGATTAAAAGTTGGCAGGTATGCATTCTGTATACATTACGTAAAATATACCGAAACTTTTTTTATCAAATAACTGAATGGTAATATCATTCCGTCAATATTACGTGAAATTCATGTATAAAGCGTATTAATTTTACCTATTTCCCAAAAATTTTCGTTTAATCTGCGTATCATGCAACATGAGTAGTATATATTCACAGATTTGCCTCTCATTAGAGTATATTAACACGTTCACGCCGGGAAAAGTGAAAATACTGGTAGAAGATAATATTCGGGCGGAGTTAATCTATTCTCAACAATAACAATTCACTGTAAGGAAATTTATCACGGCGAAGAAGCAATTCAACATAAAAATTGCATCCGTTAAAAAAAAATTGGTAGTTATGGATTTTTATTATTCCCGGAAAAGAACTAAAAAATGAAATTTATTGTTACCAGTTTTTACACCGGTAATCTGCCAAGATCTAGCGTGACCCACCGGTGGGTCAACCCGGCGTGAACGTGTTAATGTATAATATTCACGCATTAGTAAGTATTAGTACATATTCACATTTTTTCACTGCTGACACGAGGTGATTTTGAAGGTCAATATGTCAGAAAAGAGTCTTAATTCGAAAATTTTTAAATTATTGACCTGTGATGTGAAGGTCCACTGAAAGTATCGTTGGTGTGGAAGTAGTAGAACACAGAGCAATGATCAGTGTCATGGTTCACTCATTTCACAAAAAGAATTGCCGCATGTAAACAGATGTGTTTTTCTCAAGATTCCAGAGGACCATCATTTTTGAGCACCAGATTTTTTTTCTCCCCAAAATGAAAAACAAATGTCTAATACTTTTGTATAAAGAACGTAACCTGTCTAATTTTAAGGACTGGTTAGCGTTGTATTTATAGGTTGATTTCTTTTTTCGAAAATATATATTACGGTAGGACAGATGTTTGTCTTAACGCTGATATAGATGAATCAACAAATTTTCCTCTGAGATAATTTTTCAATGTTTTGAGTATATGTATTGATGCTGCAGCTGACAAAAAATATAAAAATTGAGAGAGACTCGCTTAATTTTCAATTACTTATTATTTCTTTAATTATTTAATTGTAAACACCACTGTGACTTTCATTTCAAATTATGCATATTCAAAGGGAAAACATGCTTCGCATTCACTTTCAATTGTAAACTGAAAAAAATATGCCAGAAAAAGTTCCGAAATTTAAAAAAAAAAAACAAACTAGAATTTAGTAATTCACCACTTTCTGTCTCTTTAGTTGTCCGTGGCTACCCTGTATATGTAACAAGCATTAGGGCTTTAACACTTTCACGCCGACAGTCACAAATACGTGGCAGCATGAAACCGTATCAACCAGGATAAAAAGATAAAACTGGCAATCAAAGTAATTCTTTAGCAGTTTATTTGTGGGCGGAGTTATAATTGCTTGATTTATTTAATTCACCATCAATTTGTTCAAAATAAAACTATTTAGTTATACTTTGAATTAACATCGATTATATATATGATTAAACTAACAGTAATTAAAGTAAAAGCAAAGTAAGTCTGTCAAATTAGAAATGACTACATTTAAGTTACCGTTTTTAATTTAATTACATCCTGATTCTGATTTCGTACGAATGCTTTTCTGAATCACCCGTCCCTAAGAGGTTAAAGAAATGACATTCTTTTGAAAGGAATTGGTAGCTAAAATTAGAAAAATATCTCTCATAATACCTACTTTTATAAATTAATGTCAAAATAACTTTTTTTCATAGCTTTACTATTTGATTGGAAAATCTAGTCAGGCAGGACATTAAAAAGAGTGACCATGGATAGTATATTTTTAGCGAAGTGACATATTTTAAAACTTTGTTATTTAAAGAACAGTAGTGTCACAAGTAAAAGAGAGTAAAAAAGAATTAAGGTGACCTGGATAGTCTTAGCATGAAGATGGATTACAATGGCGTGAGATAAAAAGAGGATTTCTTTTCCTTTTTAAATCAAAGATAGGTGTTCATTTATTGTCTGGGGAAAGGCTTCAGGTATGATTGCAAGCATAAGCTAGGCTATAAGTTTTTCTTCTAAATTTTTGTATTAAAATAGTCACGTGCTAGTTTACAGAAAATTTTCATTTAAACTCAAAAAAAAAATTATTTTTCACTCTGAGTAATTTCTAATCATCAAGTAATGCTTTTTATTTTAATGACATTACTTTCAGTCAAATTACTCTTCAATATTCCTTCATGCGTGTTTAAGTGAAATTTGTAAGAACAAAAAAAACGACACTTTTTCTTTTGATGCGAGAACAAAAGAATTTTTTCAAAAAAATACACAATCATATCATTAAAACAGACAGTTTTTCTTTCACTTCTCATTGGAAGCTTTTACTTAAAGTGCATTTTATTCCATTTCATCTTCTTTAAGTAATACATTATTCAAGTCTTTACAAATAGCAATGGAAACAAGCAAAAAAATGCTCAGAAAACTGAAGAAAAGTTCCGGGTTTTCTGAGTATGCCAACTCGCTGTGAGATTTACATTCCTTTTAGCTTCCCCAGGGACATCAGAGAATTCCCTTTTTCCAAGACAATATGTAGTAATCACCATAACAGAAACTCCCTCGTTGCTATGGTAACCGCAGTTTATGGTTTACTTTTTTTAGATAGTCTATGAGACTGTTGCCATTCCCGAAAGGAGAAAAGTTTTTCCTCTTCTCACCAAGGGGCAAAATATTCCAAATAAAGCGTGATGAAATTCTCCTTTTAAACTCTTTTTGTAATGAGTTTCTTTAGTTAAATGACACCTCGTAATTCTTTAATGAAGGGACACGTTTAAGCCTGTCTTAAGATGAATTTCTCTGTGGGAGTTTTAATTAGAGAAACGGTTTTTAGGAAGAAAAGTGGAATATTATCCAATATTTGCAAGCGCAGACGAAAATATTTCGCTGAATTAACGCAGACTTTTCATGAACTATGGAATAGTTTCTCAATTGAGTGGCATGGAAAAAATCCATTTACATAATAATAAACTTTACATCCAGAATAATTTTGAAAAAAAAAAGCTGCGAGTGCCATGCAAAACAGTTTAAAAAAAATTTAATTGAGAATTTGAGTTAAAAATAGCAAGGTGGCAATAATTTTCTCTTGTTTCGGTTTAAAAGTTGCTTAATGTCTGATTTTGAAGCATGAATATTGAAAAATGAATTATTAAGCTTGAATATTATATAAAAATTATTTAAACTTGAGTAAAGCATTTTTATGAAATATGTTATAGTTTCTCTATTGATTGGGATAAAAATAAATCTACTGTCATATTAATAAATTTTACATCTAGAATAATTTTACAAAGAATCAAGAGCCACGCAAAACTTTTTTCCAAAAAAAGAGCAAAAAATATTAATTGAGCACTTGAGTTTAAATAAGCATGTTGGGAATCAATTTCTCTTGTTTCGGTTTAAAGGTAGTTTAATGTTTAATTTTGAAGCTTGAATATTGAAATATGAAGTATTAAGCTTGAATATTGAAGTATGAATTATTAAGCTTGAATATTAAATATAAAAAAATATTTGAATTTGAATAAAGCATTATGATGTTATAGTTTCTCTATTGAGTGGTGTGAAAAAAAATCTACTATCATATTAATTTTACATCTAGAACAATTTTATAAAGAATCTAGTGCCCCGCAGAACATTTTTCAAAAAAAGAACAAAAAATATTAATAGAGCACCTGAGTTTAAATAAGCATGTTGAGAATCAGTTTCTTTTGTTTCTGTTTGAAAGTAGTTTATTGTTTAATTTTGAAAAATGAATTTTGAAATATGAATTATTTAAACTTGAATATTGAATATAACTCCTCATGACAGATGTAAAAGTTTTCCAAATTAGTGGGGTGAAAAGAAATCTACAATTATATTAATAAATTTTTACATCTAGAATAATTAGACAAAGAATCAAGTGTGCCATGCTAAAAAATTTTCCAAAAAAAACATTAATTGACAACTTGAGTTTAAATAAGCAGGGGAACAATCAGTTTCTTTTGTTTTGGTTTGAAGGTTGTTCAATTTTATCTTATTGAAATTTGAATATTAACCCCTTAACTTGAGAGCTCGAGTTAATTCGAGCGTGGTAAACAGGCCAAACCGTGAACACTCGAGACAATTCAAGCGGCTATGTATGCTGCTATAATTTTTCACACTCCCATTGGGGAGAAGTTTTTGTTGAAAGTTACACGCATGTTCGTAATATGGAGAGGAAAACCACGAAAACCTCCACTATTAAGCCCTACCGAAAGAGGACTCTAACCTAATGATTAGTCTTCTACTGAGGATATTTTATGCCGGAAGAGTTGTGGGTGCAAGTCGGGATCAGAATTTATATTGACCAGTCAAAGCTGGTTTTCGAACCTGGGTAGCATTATATAGAGATGAGTGCTCTATCTCTTGACCCACCATGGCTCTGATATTACTCTTGGCAATAATAATCCATTATTGCTGAATTTATTAGATATTTAAGTCATATAATAAATCACTCAGCATTTTTCTCGGTATTATGATAAACAGAAAGATTTCGTACAAAATCCTTTGACTTCTTTTTCCGAAGTCTTAAACATACTAGAATAGATAACAGAATAGTCTTAAACATACATAGAATTTAATAAACATTTGAAGTATGAAGACATTAAATTATGAGCCAAATAAATCTTATGGAATTAAAATATTTTGTGCAGAAATGAGGAGTAATCAACGTAATCAGCCGTTTTTTTTATTTACATTCATTGTGTTTTTTTTATTTACATTCATTGTGTTTTTTTTACTTTTAAAACATTTATCTTTGATGATTTTGTTTTGAAACGAAATTGAAAAACAAATCATATTTTTTTTAGATAAAAATAATATTTTTCATGAGCAAAAAGTGGCTTTCGAATTCAAAAAATTGCTGCATCTAATTACAAAATCTCTTTAATTTCTAATTTATCGTCTTTTTTTATTTTAATTTCTTAAAATGGTTATGTTTATATAAATAATCAGGCTTTGGAAGAAACTTATATGTTCTTACGATTAATATTATACCAGATAACCATACAAAATGTTTTAAGTTCATACTATTGACATAAAGCTATTGGTTGTAGCTTCAGTTTGGAAGCCTGATAAAATATTTGATGTGTAAAAAGTACGCACATTTCCTTGTACTTCACTATTTTGGAAGTTTAATGATTTTTGTCATATTGCGTTAACAGCTACATCAAACATCAGAATACTATTTTTATCATCAAATTACTGTAGCAGCTAATTTTATCCATAGTCGAATTTACCTTTAAATATTGCTTAAATAACAGCCATCCAGCTACTTCTCTGAGTGCAGCTCTTTATAAACACACGAAAATTGCTTTAGACATGCCAGCAGGGGGAGAAGAAAAATACCTTGGCTACCTCTTGTTTATTATAAAGTCCTTAGAAGAGGAACTTCATGGTGAAATTAATAGCACTAAAACCTGTAAAACTAAATACTGCTCTTCTTGATAGTGTGTAGGAAAGATTTCTCTACATAAAGTTGCAAGATATTTAGTAAGGAATTTGTATCCTGCATTAAATTTAAATGGTTATGTTCGGGTGCTTAAAAGAGGCCTACAAAAAATAAAAATTGCATTTGGCGAAAATTGTATTATCTGTCTAGAAAAATGGAGAGATAAATTGAAATTCCAGAAATTTAAAGTAATATCTTTCACTTGTTATTGAAGAATTGTAGATAATATAAACGAATTCATGTTGGCCCATTATCAATTTTGCATTGCTATCCAAGGATAAAAAAAATTATGCAATTATCATAATCTTTCTTTGATTCTCGTTCTTCTGTAAAGCATTTATTTAACATCACAAAACATGTTACGAGATGTTTTGCGCGATAAGCTATTCGCAATTGTTTTGAGAAATGAACAAGAATGTTAAAAAATATATTTTCTTTGCGCATTTAATCAGTAAAGGTTTTTATTATTGTTCTTACCTTTTTTAATATTTTATATTTCATTTTGCGTTTTCTGTTTATTTCTCTAAGTGAAAATTAAATACCTGGTATATGTTTGTACTGGTTTGTGCTTGCTCTTTTAGTTGAACAGTTTGCTTACTAATTTTCAAAACCAGTACTTTTTCTTTCTATTCATTTTTTTTCAAGAAATACCTGTTTTTATACTCATTACATTTTAAAAAGTAATGTAATAAAGTCATATGGAGTATCAACCAGCTCCTTTGATCAGGAATAAATTTTTTTCGAATTTTATATCACGTCTATTTAAAGTCAAAGTTTTTGCAGAAAAAAATATTAAGTTATTGACAATAGCAGCACAGATGACAGCCCAACAGTCATTGCACCCTATCATTCTTAAAGTACTATCAAAATGGCAAAAAAATAATCTCAATTTTGTCAGTATTTAAAAACTTCTCAGCCGATTAACATGCGTTATATACAGGCTGTGTAGCTGACCCCTGGTGGCTGAGTGGTAGCACTACGCACACTCGTGCCACAGGTTCTTGGTTTGGTCCTCGGGCCGGGCAAGGTTTACTCATCCTTTCATTCCTTCAGCAAGTGTCAAGCATGCTTGGGAACTAAACACTGCACGTTCCGCGTTCAGATGACCACCTAACCGGAGCATCTGTTCTTGCACCCCAGAGTCCAAAGTCAAGAAAACTGAGATGGGCACAGTCAACGCCTTCTATGACTGAAAGTCTTCACACGGCTTTTTTATAGGCAGTACGATCAGACCACTATGAAGGTAAACCTGTTTACGAAAGAGACATTTAATCGAAAATCTATTAAAAATTAGAAAGTGGTTGTAAATATACGGCTAAAATGTGTTTAACTTATGAATATGATTGGCTTATCTTATTCTCAAATATATATGATATATTTTTCTGAATTACTTTTAAAATAGAAATTGGGTTTATGCACACAACTAGTTCGCTTTTTCAATAATCTGCGCAGACTACTTATAAAATCCCGTGTGGAGGCTTTCTGACGTAGGAGATGAAAGCATAGTAGGCCTTGGCCCTCTATGAGCTGTCGCGCCACTGATGTTAGTAGTAACTAAGTTTATGTTTTAATTTAAGATACTTTGTTTTATAAATTTTATTTATAGTTATTATCCGCACTAATGCACGTAAATTATTCAAAACTTTTTATGAAATCACACTTTGCTCTCTCGATGCAAGGCTTTTGAAATATTGACCCAGATATTCTGATAGCTTTAGTTTTCAATTCGCTACCACTGTATGGAATTTTTCAAACAGCAAACTTGTTGACATCCCTGCTTGCATATTTATTTAAATTGATTGTTGATAATTATGGTCAAAATGTATTTAAATTGATAATAAAATTGGAAATTGTAGTAAATCATAAAATTCACTACTACAATTTAAAACATGAAAAAAATAGAACGTTTATACGTCCAGACTTCGGTATCAATGTAACTAGTAGCCATTGATTTTCAGAAATTTAGCAGAAACAAATTTTAAAAAAAAATATTCCATTTCATCAGGTTCATTCTGACATGCCATAAAACATTTTAATTAATAAGTTTTGTTCGATAAACAGAGAACGCGGAATATTTGCTCATAATTTTATTTGTAAGACGTTATTACGTAACTTCACAATGGAATTTTTTAATACTTATTTGGAGTATTGACTCTTTATATCTGGAATTGGTCCTCTCTCAAAATCTTATTATCTATTGAAATGAAAAAGTTTCAATTGAATCGTTATTAATAAAAGTAAGAACAGGAACAGAGAAAGCAGGAAAGATATTCTATGCAATTTTTATTACTCAACTCAAAGTGATAAAAAAAGGAATCAGAAATTAACTCTTTTCAGTCTTTTGCAATTACTATTAACTTTAATTACATAAAAAATTTAAGTATTTATAAATAAACACCAGAGTTTATTTTATGTTTTGAGGAGTACAAAACACTAAAATAGCATCCATTTTGTCGCTTCAAAATGTCGGAAAACAAGGGTGGTTAATCGCAGTCAAGCAAATAAAAATCATAATGACAAAATTGTCTTATGATGAGAATATATTTTTTTTTTAAAAAAAAAAACCCATCATCACAGCCTTAAAATGTAATTACTTGATACGATTCCTTAATTACCGAAAAAAAATAGCGGAAGTCATTTTCCGGAGAATAGAAATTAAATTACTTTGACTTATCATAAAAAAATTAGAATCCGAGATTTAATGTGCTCATAAGAAAAAAAAAACATTATTCTGCTTTATAGATTTTCATTAAAGTTATTTAATTTGCTTTGTATATCACCTTCGATCTATGGTATAATTAGTTTTGAGATTCATAAAAACGGGAATATCCACCTTATATATTATTTGGGAGCTAATGAAAGTTTTTGTTTTGCACTTTATTTTAGCCGGTGAAACTTAGTTTTACGATTAAACACGTTTCATTATTTAATGGAAAATAGCAAATTTATATGCCTGTGTCGTTCATAATAACAAGTTTGTAAATATGCAATTAACACGGAAATAAAAATATTAAAAGTCCTTGACAATGTAAATGAAAGTTACTTTTTTGCGTTAAGAAGTGAGGAAGTTTTATTTTCGGATAAAGTTGGGCATTATTTTTCGCAAATCCTTATTTGAAGTTCTGAAGTTAGAAAAACATTCAATAATGTAGTTTTTTTCCAAGAGAATATTTGGCACTTTTTTTGCACGCTGTGTAGAGTACCAAGATCATTCAATTATACCAGCTCTGCATAAAATCTACATACGTGAAGGGCCAATGGAGCAACATCTGGTCAATGCATTAACCGCTAGCAGTGAAGTATGCGATATCTGTTTAGAACAAAAAGGAAACTTTAGCAGAATGCTAGTCCAAATAAGGTGCTGAGATGCTTTTCGGAAAGACGAATTAGAATTTGACTAATGACAGATTCACTTTCAACATTTGAGAATGTTATCCACCCGTTTAGTAGGAGCCCCGATTGTGAAGTCAGCAGAACTTACTGGATTCTCAAAATCACAGCCATATCAAAGATTTTCAAGAGTCAGAAAGAGATCACGCGATCATAATCTAGAGGACATAATTGTGGTTGGAACACGATTAACCAGAACCATGAGCGTCATCTCTCTGCAGAATTTTATGGCAGAAAATGGACTCTTCTCATTTTTCATCTGGCAAGAGCTGGTTCAGCTGATTTTTCTAAGGATTTCGGCATGAACCATTAGCAGGCGATTGCGCAGACGGATAATACTTAGTCAGGTGTTGGAGTAGATATCTCTCATTTCAGCTCGAAATGATATAATTTGCTTGCAGTGGTGTTAGAAAAGACTTTGCTGGGGGTATCAAAAAGGGAGAGATGTTCTGCTTTCCTGGAGGTGAAGTCTTGTTGAAGAACCTGGTCATATTGGCAGATCCGGTGTGTTCTGCAATGTCATACCTGCCATTTTTTTTCTCTTTCCATAAATCTTCTTATGAAGCGGTAGCAAAATGTAAATTTAAAAAGATATCTTATGAACATATGTATTTTTTTATTTTTATCTAATTCTTAAACGCTTCATCGTTAGTTTTTCATGCAGGTTTTATCTCTGTTTAATCTATCAATAGTGGAAGTTAAAAGCATTCATAAATACATTTATAAATCCAAAGATGAAATAAAGAAAGCAAAAGTTTAACTATTACTTGAAATACAGAAATTGGACGCTATACGACTGGGGATTCTAACTTACATGAGGCCGGGGACCGCAATTAAAAACACCAGTCAAATGGCGGGCCGCAACTTTATCAAAATTTTATATAGGTCTCTTTTATGTTTGAAGGAACATTTAATATTACTGTCGGAATTTTATCAAGTTGTACAAAACAAAAGTATT